>NC_057798.1:440281126-440282143 GCF_018294505.1 Triticum aestivum
AGGAAGTCTTTTCACCTCTCGATTTTGGGAAAGTTTCCAAAATGCTATGGGGACTCGTCTCTCCTTTAGCACCGCCTTCCACCCTCAGTCGAGTGGTCAAGTGGAACGCGTCAACCAGATTCTAGAAGACATGCTTCGAGCCTCTGTTATCTCATTCGGAATGGACTGGGAGAAGTGCCTTCCATTTGCCGAATTCGCTTACAACAACAGCTATCAATCTAGCTTGGGTAAAGCCCCTTTTGAAGTTCTCTATGGACGACGGTGTCGAACACCCCTTAACTGGTCAGAGACCGGGGAAAGACAATTCTTTGGCCCGGACATGATTCAGGAAGCAGAAGAACAAGTTCGCATCGTTCGTGAAAAGTTGAAAACAGCCCAATCTCGTCAAAAGAGTCAATATGACCGAAAACATAAGGCTATGACTTTCGAGGTTGATGAGAAGGCTTATCTTCGAGTCACCCCTCTGAACGGAACCCATCGTTTCGGTATCAAAGGCAAATTGGCTCCTCGTTACATTGGACCTTTTCGCATTCTTGCGAAACGAGGAGGAGTTGCCTACCAGTTGGAACTACCTCCGCACCTCTCCAGGGTCCACGATGTCTTCCACGTTTCTCAACTCAGGCGTTGCTTCTCGGATCCTATCCGTGAAGTGGACCACGAAACGCTTGATCTCCAAGATAATCTTACATATCGAGAGTACCCCATTCGTATCCTCGATCAGGCCGAACGTACCACCCGACGTCATAATATCAAGTTTCTCAAAGTTCAATGGTCGCACCATTCGGAGGATGAAGCAACCTGGGAAAGGGAGGATCGTCTTCGACTCGAGTATCCTGCCTTCTTCCCGGAGGAACCCAAATCTCGGGACGAGATTCTTTTGAGTGGGGGTGAGTTGTCACATCCTAGTTAGCCATGCATTAGAGTGTTGCATCATGTTTACTCTTTCATCAGAAACTTGAAATGGGGATCTGTGAAACCCTCAGAATCATTTTGGAAATGACCCAAATAAAAATTTCT
>NC_057798.1:440282153-440299878 GCF_018294505.1 Triticum aestivum
GAAACGCTTGATCTCCAAGATAATCTTACATATCGAGAGTACCCCATTCGTATCCTCGATCAGGCCGAACGTACCACCCGACGTCATAATATCAAGTTTCTCAAAGTTCAATGGTCGCACCATTCTGAGGATGAAGCAACTTGGGAAAGGGAGGATCGTCTTCGACTTGAGTATCCCGCCTTCTTCCCGGAGGAACCCAAATCTCGGGACGAGATTCTTTTGAGTGGGGGTGAGTTGTCACACCCTAGCTAGTCATGCATCAGAGTGTGTGCATCATGTTTAAATTTCCATTTAATTTGAAATGGGGATTTGTGAAACCCTCAGAATCATTTTTGAAAATGATCCAAATAAAAATTTCTCCAAAAAGGTCCAAGAAAATGCTCATGTTGCTCTCTGAAAATATTGGACAGAGATAAAAATCAAACCAATATTTTTAAGAGCTCATAGGTATTTATATTGGGCATTTGGAATTAATGCATAAATATTTGCATTGGAAATATATTAGTTATATATATTAATATATGTCCAAATATTATGCCAATTATAAAGGAGCTCTGGAATAATATATCTAGCTCCTGCAAAAATTGGCATAAGGTAAATAAATGATTTAATATTTTATTTAAATCAAAACAAATGTCAGAAATTAGAAAAAGAAAAATAAATAAAAGGAGGAGCTTACCTGGGCTCCTCCCTGTGCAGCCCAGCCAGCTGGCCGGCCCAGCCAGCAGGCGGCCCAGCCCGCCTCCCTCCTCTGTCGTCTTCGTCCTCGACAGAGGGAGGGGAGTGTGGCCGGCGCGCGCGCGCGCCACCGCGCCACGCCACCTGCTCGCCTGCCTGCCTGCCCTCCCCTCCTCGTCTTGATGCCCCGGACGACGCCACGCCCTCCCCCCTGCTCTCTCTCACTCTCCCTCGGTTCCTCCCTCCTCTCCCTCGCTCCCTCTCTCACGGCCGAACACCACCATCGCCGCCATTCGCCATAGCAGCCGTCACCGGCCACCCCTCGCCCCTCCGCTGAGCTCAGGAGCTCCGCCTCGACCCCCTCTTCCTCCCCACCGATCCACGGGTCTCCGGAAGCCCTGCATCGCCGCCCACGTCGCCGTTCCCCTCCTCGGCCATCGGAGATCGTCGCCGTCGAATCGGGAGCTACCAGACGTCCCCGAGCCCGCTAACCATCCCTGCAGCTCCGCGGTGAGCCACTGACCCGATTCCCCCTTGCCCCGTCGTCCCTAGCATCCTGTAGCTGCCGCCCCCTTGAGCTCCGAAGCTCGCCGCCGCCGTGCCTCGTCGCCGTCGTGGCCACAGTCACCGTAGCGCCCAACCGAGCACACCCACGTCATCACCGCACCGCGTAGAAGCCGTAGGTGCCAACCCCGCATCTCCGCAGCCGTTGTAGCCTCGACCCCGAGCTCAACCGAGCTCCGGCAGCCGCCACGGTCGTCGCCGTCATCGGTACCGGCCACCACAGGCACGGCCACCACCACCGTTCGACGCGCGGGAGCAAGGGCTCTCCAACGAGCCCAAGCACGGCCTCGCCCCTGCCCTGTAGCGCGTTTCCGCATCGCGCCGCCGTCTCGGGCCCCGCCGGCGTCATGTCGCCGGTGGGTTTGACCTGTTTGACCTGGGGTTTGACCCCCCCAGGGTCACTGACGCGTGGGCCCCATCGGCCAGGTGGTCAGATTAGTGCTAATCACCGCTTAATTAACCCCCCTGACACTGACAGTGGGCCCCAGCGCCACTAACCCCTAATTAGGAATAAATTAACCCTGTTAAACCCCCCCTGTCACTGACGTGTGGACCCCACACGTCAGGTTTGACCCCAGCCAGCCGCAGTTGACCGCTGACGTCATGCTGACGTCATGCTGGCGCAATATTTATATTTCTGGATTTAATTTAAATCAGGAAATTCCAGAATATTATTTAAACTTCAAAAATTCATAACTTTTATTCTGTAACTCCAAATCAGACAAATTATATATGAAAAATGATCAGAAAAATCCAATCTATCCATCTGTACTATTTTCATGCATGATCAAACAAGTTAAATTGATGTTTAAAGCAGAACAAGGAAAAGCACTTTAAAAGGCCATACTTGAGTTTGAAATTTGAATCTTTGATTCAAATTGGTTCAAACCCTTCTGGTCTTAGTTGCATTAGCCCAACACACTCATATTGCCATGTTTCATGCATGCATCATATTGTTGCACATTGTTTGGTGATGGTTGTGTATCAGTGTCCTTTGCGACAAGTTCTGCCTCCGAGGAGTACCGTGATTACCCTAACGAAGAACCGTATCAGTGCATCGAACCATCAGGCAAGCAACCAACCATTTGATCATATCGATACAAGCCCATGTTCTCGCTCCTGCTCTCTTTTACTGCATTAAGATAACGCGTTTCAAACTGCTGTGTGCTACGGTAGTTGAACCCATTTCCTCTGCATGACCTGTCATTGCCACAGTAACTAGATGAAACCCACTAGCATGTGTAGGAGTTGATTGAGCCATATGTATGTGTTGTTCCTACCTTGCTATGCCTGCTATGCTTAGAGTCGTGTCAGGTCTGGTTCATCTGGGTGATGGCTAGAGTGAAATGATTATGTCGGTAATGAGAGTGGTGTGGTGAACACGATTTGGTAAAGGTATCGATGAGAGGCCATGTAGGAGTACATGGTGGGTTGTTTCATTGAAGCCGACCTTAGGCACTGAGATCTGTATGTGTGATTTAAGATACAGCTACTACCATGCATTGGGCCCTGAAATATGACCCCGCTCGACTTCTTATTCACCCTAGCTCTCTGTCCAGGAGTTGCAAGTAGTTTCTGGTGTTTGTAGCCTACTGGAGGCCGTGGACAGCGCTGACCGTAGGGGTGGGCTGTGATGCGGTAGGTACGTGGCCGGGTGTACCGAATACCCGTTAGGTATCTCGGGAACCCTGTTCACATCGTTCGGGGCCGTATGGGAAACCTCGGCCGGACTCCCTGCGGATGGAACCTGAATAGGCGATAAACCTGGACTAGAGGCTTAAGTGTTTAGGTAGGTCGTGGTCTACACCCACGTCGGCTTTCGCTTGAAGTCTGCCGAGCACATATCGTGTGCAGACGCTAAGTGGTGGAAACATGTATGAAGAAGTACACCCCTGCAGGGTTATCATAATCTATTCGAATAGCCTCATCCGCGGTAAAGGACTACTTGGTTGCCTATACAGTTCATAGACAAGTAAATGGAAACTGCTAAAAGCCTCAAGATAAGTGTGAGTGCCGAGGATGGCTTTTCCGTAGGAAGACGGAGGCGGATCCTCGGTAATGTATTGAAGTGGTGAGTAGTGGACTCGTGTGCGCAAAACCATTTCAAGTTGGAGTATCGTAGGATAGCCTAGCCAAGAGTCAAAGCTGGCTTGCTGCAATAACTCCACCAACCCTTCTTGATACTATGCATGTATGTAGGATCTGATGTAAGTCTTGCTGAGTACCTTTGTACTCATGTTGCTATAATTTACATTTTTTACAGAAGACGCTGCAACCCCTTCTGATGGGTTCTATGTAGACGTTGACATCAACGAGTAGGCTAAAGGCCCAAGTGGTGATCCTGAGCTTGTGAAGGACCATGTAGTATAGCTAGGCTTTCCAAGCCTCTTTTATTTTACTAGTTGTCTGTACTCAGACAAGTTACTTCCGCTGCTGGTTTGTATGACTGTATGACTTGAATGTTGGGTCGTGAGACCCGTACCTTTGTGTATGTTATGTATGGCTCCCTGAGCCTTAAATAAAGTACTTGTGTCGTAGAGTCATGTTGTGATGCTTCGTTGTATTTGCACATATCGAGCATATTGTGTGTATGATTGAAATGCTTGGTATGTGTGGGATCTGACTATCTAGTTGTTTATCTTTAGTAGCCTCTCTTACCGGGAAATGTCTCCTAGTGTTACCGCTGAGCCATGGTAGCTTGCTACTGCTCTGGAACACTTAGGCTGGCCGGCATGTGTCCTTCTTCGTTCCTGTGTCTGTCCCTTCGGGGAAATGTCACGCTTTGAGTACCGGAGTCCTGTTAGCCCGCTACAGCCCGGTTTACCGGAGTCCTGCTAGCCCAGTGCTACAGCCCGGACCCACTTGCTGATGACCGACACGTTCTAAGCTGGGTCATGGATGCCTGTCCCTGTAAGTCTGTGCCACTTTGGGTTTACGACTAGTCATGTCAGCCCGGGCTCCTTATCATATGGATGCTAGCGACACTATCATATACGTGAGCCAAAAGGCGCAAACGGTCCTGGGCAAAGGTAAGGCGACACCCGTGGGGATACCGTGCGTGAGGCCGCAAAGTGATATGAGGTGTTACCGGCTAGATCGATGTGACATCGAGTCGGGGTCCTGACAGCATTTGCATTTTGTTCCCAGCTTGCACCGCCAATGTGCCATTCTACCACGGGTCTCTTCCATTTCCGGTGGTAAGCAAATTCATCCATTACGTTGTCTTCAACAAGGTAATCCACATCATCCAAGTCCGAGTATGCCATTCTACCGACCCTCTCCAAACGATCGTTGTGAATTGCCTTAGGCTGGTATGAAGAGTTTCAATGATCTCTGAATCAAAAGTAATTCTTTTTGCCACTTAAGGTAATAATCTACGAATCACCCTCCTCCAGGATGTTTCGTCGTGGTATCATAGCAACTCAACTCCTCGCTACGTGGACAATCGTATACCACCTTCTTAGGTGTGGAATTGTGTTCTACCTAGTGAACCTTCGTCATCCGTTTCTTTCCACCCCTCTTGATGTGTACCTCGTGTCTCAACCCGAGAGATGGTTCTAAGTCTCATTCCGTGAGTTAATCCTGAGTTGTTCGACCTTCGAGAAGACCGATCCTTCTAGAGTTTTCCTTTCCTCTTCTTGTCATGATTAGCTGAAGTTCTCAGAGCAAGACGACAAGACAAAGATGGTGTTCAAATCAACGTTCATTTGAAGTGCAACCTGGATCGTGAAGATTGTACCAGTTTGCATTTCCCCTTCATCCTACCCTACGCTTGAATCTCGAGACGAGATTCTTGTTTAGTGGGGGTCAGTTGTCACATCCCTAGCTGCTGGTAGTGCTCTAGGCTAGCTCATGTGTGCATCATGTTTAAATTCTGAAAATTTGAACTGAGGGAATTTTGGAAGCCTCAAAAACTTAAATAAAAGAGGGGCAAAAACCCTAGAAATCTCATTCATTGCTCCAAAATGCTCTTCTTAAATGTTTGATAATTTTTGGTAAGGGTTCTGGTCCCAACCAAAATATTGAACATTTTTAAGGAATTATTTTTGGGACATTGGATTTAATTCAGTAGCTATTTGAATTTGAGTTATATTCATATAATTAGAATATAATTTCAAATACCCCTGATATATTTTATAAGCTTTTGGAAAAGTCCATCTAGCAATATAAAATATTCAGAGGAGTTTTTGGCATTGTTTGAATTATTTTAAATTCAAAACAGTGGCAAAATAAATTAAATAAAAATAAACAGAACAGAATAAAATAAAACAGAGCAGAAAGCCTACCTGGCCTTACCCGTGCAGCCCACTAGAGCCGGCCCAGCTCCTGTGCTGGTCCAGCACTGTGCGGCCCAGCCCACCTCCTCCTCCCTGTCGCCTTCCTCCTCGCGCCAGTAGGCAGAGGAGGGACTCGGCGCACGCGCCCGAGCTCGCCACGCCACCACTCTGCTCGTCTGCTTCGCCTGAGGCCACCACGACGCCTCGCGCCTTCTCCTCGGCGCCGCCTCGACCCCCTGGAACCCTCCCGCTCACTCCCTCGTCCCCATCTCCTCCTCTGTTCTTTCTCTCGCACGCACCCGAGAGCGACCGTCGCCGCCGTTTGCTGCTGCCGCGGCCACCGCCGTCCCCTCGCTTCCCTGACTAGCTCACAAGCTCCGCCACTCCGTCCTCGACCCACCTCACCGAGCCACGCCCCTCCAGAAGCCCCGAAGCACCGCCCCGACGTTTTCCCCCTCCTCGGACCCGCCGGTCGCCGCCGCCCGATTCGTCGGTTCCGGACCATCCCCGGCCTCGTCTCCGCCTCGAATGGATCCGCTGTGAGCCTCCGCTGCTTCTCCTGTGCTCGCCCCCTCCATTCTCGCCCCCTAGCCCCATCTCCCACCGCGGCCGAGAGTTTCTCGCCGCCGGCCATGGCGTGGCCGTGGCCACAGCCACCGCAGCTCGTTCTCGAGCCCACCGTCGTGCTCACCACAGTCCCAGGAGCACATAGCACTCACCAACGCCTCCCCTGGCGCCCTGCATCACCTAACCCGTCGTTGCCGTAGCTCCGGCCGCCGCCTAAGTGGTCGCCGCCGTCGACCCCGACCTCCCTGTGCCCAGCTGCGTGCGCCCATAGATGCGCGGGAGCACGGGCTCCCTCTTGGTGCCCTCAGCGCGACCAGCCACGGGCTGTAGCGCCGTCCCGAGCAACTCCGGCGAGGTCTCGCCGTCGCCGTGGTCGCCGGCGTCACTTGCTGACGTGGCTGGCTTAATTAGCCACTAAACACCGCACCGTGTCACGGACACCTAGGCCCCACGCTTTAACTAATCTTAGTTTATTTTCTGTTTAGTTTAAATTAATCACAGTGGCCCCACGCGTCAGCTTTGACCGTGCTGACGTGGCCTTTGACCCGGCCCCACCTGCCATTGACACTAACTAGCCCTGTGTCACTGACGTGTGGCCCCCACACGTCAGGTTTGACCTGGACCCGCCCTGTTGACCTGATGACGTCAGGATGAGGTCATGCTGACGCAATAATTCCTTTCTGGAATTAAAATAAATTAGGAAATGATTTATAAATTTCAGAAAATGCCCTAAACTTCTAAAATTCATAGAAATTCAACCGTAACTCCAAATTAAATAATTTATATATGAAAAATTATTAGAAAAATTCAAGGAATCCATCTGTACCATTTTCATGCATGTTAGAACAACTTATAGCTGCTGTTTAGCACAAATCAATTAAATGGCATTTGAATAATCACATATGGAGTTTAAATTTGAATCTTGTATTCAAACCAACTTCATTTAATCTGTTGCTAGTTGCATTAGCTCAAAACACATTCATTTTGCCATGTCATGATCATGCATCATATTGTGCATTGCATTGATTGTGTTCCCTTCTATGTTGCCGGTATTTGTCCCCTCTCGATAGACGTGATACCGATGATGTGATCGTTGACACTGATGAAGACTCAATGCTATCTTCAGAAGTGCCAGGCAAGCAAAACCCCCTTGTTCATTCCGATACAATCCCACTCTCTCGCTCCTGCTCTCTTTTACTGCATTAGGACAACAATGATTCATCTGTTACTTGCTGCGGTAGCTAAACCCCTTTATCCTCTGCATGACCTGTCATTGCCACAGTAAATAGATTGAAACCCACTAGTATGAGTAGGAGTTGTTTGAGCCCTGTTGTGCCTACTCATTCATGCTTGATTGTCATGCCTGCTACTGCTTAGAGTTGAGTCAGGTCTGATTCATTGGGGATGAATCAGAGGCGTGTGAACATGTCCTACTGTGTGTGAGCTAAGTGTGTGGACACGATTTGGTAAAGGTAGCGGTGAGAGGCCATGTAGGAGTACATGGTGGGTTGTCTCATTGAAGCCGTCCTTAGGAACTGAGTTCTGTGTTTGTGATCCATGATTCAGCTACTACCATGCATTGGGCCCTGAAATATGACCCCGCTCGACTTCTTATTCACCCTTGTCCTCTGTCCAGGAGTTGCAAGTAGTTTCTGGTGTTTGTAGTATGCTGGAGGCCGTGGACAGCGCTGACCATAGGGGTGGGCTGTGATGCGGTAGGCACGTGGCCGGGTATACCGGGCGCCCGTTTGGTGTCACAGAACCCTGTTCACATCGTTTGGGGCTGTGAGCGAAACTCCGGCCGGATCTCCTCATGGATGGAACCCGAATAGGCGATAAACCTGGACTAGAGACTTGAGTGTTTAGGTAGGTCGTGGTTTACACCCACGTCGGCTTTCTCTTGAAGTCTGCCGAGCACATGTCGTGTGCAGACGCTAAGTGGTGGAAACATGTATGAGGAAGTACACCCCTGCAGGGTTAACATCATCTATTCGAATAGCCGTGTCCGCGGTAAAGGACTTCTGGGTTGCTTATATCAGTTCATAGACAAGTGAAAGTGGATACTCTAAAATACGCAAGATAAGCGTGAGTGCTATGGATGGCATTCTCGTAGGGAGACGGGAGCGGATCCATAGTGGTGTATTGATATGGTGAATATGTGGACTCGTGTGCGCCACCTCAAAGGAGTTGCTTGCAGTCGTAGTTTAGGATAGCCACCGAGTCAAAGCTGGCTTGCTGCAGTTAAACCCCACCATCCCCTTATTGAAAATGATGCATATGTAGTTAGTTCTGATGTAAGTCTTGATGGGTACATTTGTACTCACGTTTGCCCATTTTATGTTTTTGCAGAGAGACTTCGGTCTCACTAGTAGTTCCACGTGGACTTCGACGTTTAGCTTGTTACCTCAGCTACGATCTTGTGCCCTCGGCAGGATCTGATAGATAGTCAGGCTTCTCAGCCTTTTTCATTTATAGATGTATGTACCCAGACATGATAGCTTCCGCTTGTGCTTTGATTTGTATGCTCTGAATGTTGGGTCATGAGACCTCTGTTTGTAATATCTCGCTCCTCGGAGCCTATTGAATAAATTACTTGAGTCGTAGAGTCATGTTGTGATGCCATGTTGTATTTGCACATATCGAGCATATTGTGTGTATGCTATTGAAATGCTTGGTATGTGTGGGATCTGACCATCTAGTTGTTTATCTTTAGTAGCCTCTCTTACCGGGAAATGTCTCCTAGTGTTTCCACCGAGCCATGGTAGCTTGCTACTGCTCCGGAACACTTAGGCTGGCCGGCATGTGTCCTTCTTCGTTCCTGTGTCTGTCCCTTCGGGGAAATGTCACGCGATGAATACCGGAGTCCTGTTAGCCTGCTACAGCCCGGTTCACCGGAGTCCTGCTAGCCCAGTGCTACAGCCTGGATTCACTCGCTGATGACCGACACGTTCGATGCTGGGTCATGAATGCCTGTCCCTGTAAGTCTGTGCCACTTTGGGTTTACGACTAGCCATGTCAGCCCGGGCTCCTTATCATATGGATGCTAGCGACACCGTCATATACGTGTGCCAAAAGGCGCAAACGGTCCCGGGCTAAGGTAAGGCGACACCCGTGGGAATACCGTGCGTGAGGCCGCAAAGTGATATGAGGTGTTACATGCTAGATCGATGTGGCATTGAGTCAGGGTCCTGACAGTACAACCCTAGGCCCCTTCGGCGTCTATATAAACCGGAGGGTTAGATCGGAGGCAGGATCATAACATTGCTAGGCTAGCTATCCAGGGTTAGCCGAATCGATCTCGAGGTAAATCAACTCTTGTAATCTCTATACCCTTGAATATAATCAAGCAGGAGTAGGGTTTTACCTCCATTAAGAGGGCCCAAACCTGGGTATACTGTGTCCCTTCTCCATTGTTACCATTGATCTTCAGACACACAGCTTGGGCCCCCCTACCCGAGATCTGCCAGTTTTGACACCGACAACCACGCCACGCCCATGGTGATGCCAGCATGGAACGGCGAGGGCGGTGGCGCCAACTCATCGTCATCCACCTCTTCCATTAGCTCGTCCCTGTCGCTGCCCTCCGGAGAGCTCACCGACAAGCCAGTATGTATTCGGCTGGCTCAGCAGGCCTGCTAGCCGGTCGCAATGCTGGAGAGATCCTACTTTTGTTTGTCCGCGAGCCTCTCCCGTAGGTCTTTGGAGCTTGAGGCCATGGCGGGTGTGGCGCAACGAGGAGATTGGGAGCGGAGGTGGGATGCGACTGTTTCCCAGTCTGGCCACGTTTAAATAGTAGGTGGATGCCATGCCAAGCGGCGGGTTGTTTAATGCTGACCGGCGAATGGACGAATGGGTGGCGTTTGCATGCGGGCGTCAGTGTAAATTCCTCGACAACTGTGCTTATTTAATGGAGGGAGGCGGATAGGTTCCGTTTGAATGCGGAGAGAAGTCACATGCACAGGGACACGACGCATGTGGCTCTCGGCTGGCATGCCGCTTCAATGTCGGCTTCAGCGAGAGGTCGTGTCCGCTCTAGGCTGGCATAAATGCGACACTGACCGGCATGCATGTGCGGCAAGTGCTTCACGCGGAAAAAGGCGTGAGCGAGGGAGAGCATTTTGTGTGGGTCCCGGGTGTCGGACGCTTACATGAATTTAATTTGGACGTCCGCAAAGCCCCCCTAATTTTCGGAAAAACGGACGTCTAGACCATTCTAGACGAATATGATACTGCGTTGTATCACAAAATACGTCTAGACCGTGTGGTCCAAACGAGTGCAGGTGATTTTGAGGGTGAGCATTGGAGATGCGCCGACCCTCTCGACCTCTCTATTCAGGCAAATCATATGGTGTGTTTTCTCGCTTGTGGGATGCAGTTCAGGCATGCACCTGCATCAAGGAAGAATCCACAAGAAAACAAAAGAAAATTTTGGCACTTGTAAAAGAGGCACTATCACGGGGCATATAGGTAGCAACTGTCACTCTGTCAGGGCGGTGCCAAGAAGAAGCAGCAGCTTTAATTAGCCTCCAATGTCCTCAATTAGCAGGACTACATCATCAGATCACCGATTCAGACGCTTAACTTTGCGGATGCACGCGCAGCGAGTGTCCACGCCCCAAAAGGCCACCGATCGAGGTGAAGGGCATCGCTTGCTGCAGGTCCAGGGACATCAGAAAGGAGGCTGGCTGGGATCCCAAGGCTCGTGCCGAGCGCACCAACGCTCATCAACACTTTCACCATGATCTTTCTTTATGCTGCATACATGCTGATGGAATATCCTAATCGTCGTGCGTATCAGTGTACTCATGTTTTCTACAGTAATACTGATGCCGGATAATCTATGGTACTAGTACTAGATGGCTCTCTTAATTTCTGCCCCCCTCCGCCCCTAGCTTAGACTAGCTGAACTGGAAAATCTCAGGAATGTCTCATTCTTTTACCAAGAAAAAATCGAATGTGTTATAGGGTACGTCTATTGTAGACTTTCAAAAAGTTAACAATGACTATACCAACAAAGCACATGTATTTGTAGATGGTCCTTTGGGAGAGAAAGAGAGATGTCACAACACAAAGAGACGAGTGGTCATAGTCACAGACCCACGGGCCGGGCTGCATGTGCTGCAGCGAGAGGCTTTTGTCAGCTGTGGGTGTGTGTGCAGCCTTTTGAGTCGCTGCGCTCCGGTCCATGCCCTGCCCTGTGAACCCAGCTCCACTTTAGTGGTGCAGAGCCCATATTCTTCACCGCGTCATCATGCAGGTAGAAGCCAAGCATCCAATCCTAGCCATATGTACCTCCGTCGTCAGTGGCGTAAAGCGCAACGGCAATTGGGAGTCACCTCGGCATGCTATTGCCTGTCACCCATGGATCAAAGCAACAAAGAGATGCATGCTTTGAACCCGATCTAAGAACAACTCTAGCAGACCCTGCAAAAGGCCCCGACCCATAAAATAACCGTCAAAATGCGGGTCGGCGCGGAAAATCCTGCCCGAACAAACTCCGCATCCGCGTCCGACCAGGATTTTTTTTGGGCGCGGTAAAAGATCTCCCCGACCTCTAGTTTCACGGGACGGGAGCACGACCCGAGCTCGGCCCCTATCCGCTGCGAGATTTGGCGGGAGGGACATTTCTATGCGGTCGTTCCCGCTCCTCCCACCCCCGACCACCATTGCTCCCGCTACCTTTCGCTCCCGTTCATCTTCCCCGGCGATCTGTCGCCACCATGGATAACACCTTGTCCTCCCCTGTCTCCGTCAAGGTCGCTCACGCTCAATCCCCTCGGGTAGATCTCGTCGCAGGCCATGTTGGCCCTACCGTCGCCCAAGGCGCCACTGCGGCTGCCAGCAAACGTCACGGCAGCGTGCTCATGCAGGGCGAGAACCCGGCTACCCCCGTCGGCAGGGCCCGCGCTCCGGGCGCTAACGCGGCTGCGTGATCCCGGCGGGCGGCGGCGAAGGTAGCAAAGGTCCCGGGCGCAAAGCGGAGGAAGATTCCGGCTACAAGGCGGCCGACTACTTCATCCACTCCCTCCGGCCCGGAAATAGGTTCCCCGGCGATCCCGCTCAACGGTGCTGCTCCCACCGCAGGCGATGTGTTCGACGAAATGGGCGCAATGTATGGCTTGGTCATCCGTTCATTCTTCGGTCATGGAAATATTCTTTGCTTTCAGGATTAACTCGTGACTTGTTGCCGTTCGCTATAGCGGTGGTTCGAACAATACAACTGCCGAGTTCGTGAACTTGTTGGACACCAACGCCGTTGACATCGATGAGGCCCCATTCGCCACATTTGAGTACAATGAAATGGAGGGCGGCGTGGATGATCATGGAAGTGAAGAAGAATTGGAGGAGATCGATGAGTTGGTGTATGAGCAATCGCAAGAAAAGAGTGGAAAAAACCAGAGATCGAAGAACTACACGATCTTGGAAGACCAAATCTTGATCAAGGCATGGAGTGCGGTATCTCTTGATGCATTCACGGGTACTTCTCAATCCGCCAAGAGGTATTGGCAGAGGATCAAAGATCAATACTTCCGCATGATGGCAAAGTATCCCAATAGGACTCCACACACCTTTCGGTCGCTCCAAGGGCGTTGGGACGTGATCAAGCCCATTTGCAGCCGTTGGGCAGCTTGCTTGGACCAAGTACGCAATGCACCTCCAAGTGGAACCATGGAGTCCAACTATGTGAGTTCATTTTACCTTTGTTCAAGTTGTGAAAATCACATTGCTTCATTCAAAATGATTGCATCATATGAAACATTTGCATTGTTCAAATTGTGTAGGACAAAATTTCCCAACATAGATACAAAGACATGGAGCCTTTGGAAGGCAAACTAGATCATTGTTGGGAGTTGCTCAAGAATTGCGACAAGTGGGCGTTGATAGAGAAAGAGTCCCCACGGGAGAGAGGTTCACTTATAAACATGGATGAAGATGAGGATGATGATGGCCCAAGGAACTTGAACAAGCCCGATGGCGACAAGAAGACTAGGGAGAAGATCAAGAGAGAGCACGAAGTATCGAGCTTGAGGGCGAAAATTGATGCCATGGTGCAATCAAATGAGATGATGCTTTTGAAGTCGTTGGATATCAAGAAAGAATTGGCCGAGAAGAAGGCACGGGAGAAGCATGAGAAATGGGAGTTTCTCAAGGAAGAGGGGCTGCGCAAAGTGGCCATTGAGGAGAGAAGAGTACGTCCCGCTGAGAACAAAGCCACATCCATGTTGCTCGCCGAAGAGAACAAGATCATGTCAATGAACCGCAATGACATGGACGAAATCACAAAACAATGGCATGATATGGCAAGAAGAACAATCTTGAAGAGGAGAATGGTTACGTCGGCCAGCGCGTGTTACAGTGTGGGAGGTGGATTCGATGCGGGGTTTGGAGCCAATGTCGCCGATGCGTTCAGTGCACCAGCCGATGATTTCGCTGTCGGCATTGGCACAAGCGCCAGAGGTGGACTCGGTGGCTCCGATGATCTCCATGGACTCGATGGCGCGGAGTGAAGATCAACCAAGATGATGCCGGGCGTGGTCGCCGCTTTTGCAAGTCCTTTTGCGTTTGTCCTATCAAACCTATGCTTTTATTTCGCGCGCGAACTATGTTTTAGCGTTTGAATTTGAACTCATTTTAGCTTATTGGGGTTTTCGATTTGTGGGTCGGCGCGGAGCTACCCGAGCAGACCCCGCGTAGCTGCTACCTCTTGAGCACTATGTTGGTTTTCCCTTGAAGAGGAAAGGGTGATGCAGCAAAGTAGCGTAAGTATTTCCCTCAGTTTTTGAGAACCAATGTATCAATCCAGTAGGAGGCTCCTCAAAAGTCCCTCGTACCTACACAAACAAACAAGAACCTCGCAACCAACGCGATAAAGGAGTTGTCAATCCCTTCACGTTAACTTGCGAAAGTGAGATCTGATAGAGACAATAAGATAAGATAAATATTTTGGGTATTTTTATGATATAGGTTGAAAATTAAAATATTACAAATAAAGATAGATTGGAAACTTATATGATAAAATTACTGTGGGTGAACAAATTACTGTCTCTCAAGATAGGTTTCACTAGTGGCTTCTCTCAAGATAGCATAAGTATTACGGTGGGTGAACAAATTACTGTCGAGCAATTGATAGAAAAGTGCATAGTTATGAGAATATCTAGGCATGATCATGTATATAGGCATCACATCCGCAACAAGTATATCGAAACGATTCTGCATCTACTACTATTACTCCACACATCGACCGACTCGTGCCTGCATATAGAGTATTAAGTTCATAAGAACAGAGTAACACATTAAGCAAGATGACATGATGTAGAGGGATAAACTCAAGCAATATGATATAAACCCCATCTTTTTATCCTCGATGGCAACAATACAATATGTGCCTTGCTTCCCCTACTGTCACTGGGAAAGGACACTGCAAGACTGAACCCAAAGCTAAGCACTTCTCCCATTGCAAGAAAGATCAATCTAGTAGGCCAAACCAAACTGATAATTCAAAGAGACTTGCAAAGATAATCAATCATACATAAAAGAATTCAGAGGATATTCAAATATTTCTCATAGATAAACTTGATCATAAACCCACAATTCATCGGATCTTGACAAACACACCACAAAAGGAGTTACGTCGAATAGATCTCCAAGAAGATCGAGGAGAACTTTGTATTGAGATTCAAAGAGAGAGAATAAGCCATCTAGATAATAACTATGGACCCGAAGGTCTGCGGTAAACTACTCACAACTCATCGGAGAGGCCTTGGAGATGATGTAGAGGCCCTCCGTGGTCGATTCCCCCTCCGGCGGAGCGCCAGCAAAGGCTCCAAGATGGGATCTCGCGGATACAGAAGGTTGCGGCGGTGGAAATAGTTTTTTGTGGTGCTCCTGGATGTTTTCTGGGTACGTGGATATATATAGGCGAAGGAGGTAGGTCGGTTGAGCCACGAGGGGCCCATGAGAGTGGGGGGGAGCCCATCCCCCTAGGGCGCACCCTCCTGCCTCGTGGCTTCCTCGTCTGCTGCTTGACGTCCACTCCAAGTCTCCTGGATTGCGTTTGTTCCAAAAAGATCGCTCCCAAAGGTTTCATTCCGTTTGGACTCTGTTTGATATTCCTTTTCTTCGAAACACTGAAATATGCAAAAAACAGCAATTCGGGCAGGGCCTCCGGTTAGTAGGTTAGTCCCAAAAATGATATAAAAGTGTAAAGTAAAGCCTATAAACATCCAAAACAGGTAATATAATAGCATGGAACAATAAAAAATTATAGATACGTTGGAGACGTATCAAGCATCCCCAAGCTTAGTTCCTGCTCGTCCTCGAGTAGGTAAATGATAAAAACAGAATTTTTGATGTGGTATGCTACCTAGCATAATTCTCTATGTAATTTTTCTTTATTGTGGCATGAATGTTCAGATCCAAATGATTCAAAATAAAAGTTCAGATTGACATAATAAATAGTAATACTTCAAGCATACTAACAAAGCAATCATGTCTTCTCAAAATAACATGACTAAAGAAAGTTCATCCCTACAAAATCATATAGCTAGGCTATGTTTCATTTTCATCACACAAAATACTCCCATCATGCACAACCCCAGTTTCAGCCAAGCAATTGGTTCATACTTTTAACGCGCTTCAGCTTTTTTTCAACTCTCATGCAATACATGAGTGTGAGTGATGGATATAGCACTATGGGTGGAATAGAATATGATGATGGAGGTTGTGTGGAGAAGACAAAAAAAGAGAAAGTTTCACGTTGACGAGGCTAATCAACAGGCTATGGAGATGCACATCAATTGATGTCAACATGAGGAGTAGGGATTGCCATGCAACGGATGCACTAGAGCTATAAATGTATGAAAGCTCAACAAAAGAAACTAAGTGGGTGTGCATCCAACTTGCTTGCTCACAAAGACCTAGGGCATTTTGAGGAAGCCCATCATTGGAATATACAAGCCAAGTTCTATAATGAAAAATTCCCACTAGTATATGAAAGTGGCAACATAAGAGACTCTCTATATGAAGAACATGGTGCTACTTTGAAGCACAAGTGTGGAAAAAGATAGTAATATTGTCCCCCTTTATTGTTTCTTCTTTTTCTGGTCCTTTTTTGGCCTTTCTTTTTTTATTGGCCTTTTTTGGCCTTTCTTTTTTTATAAGGGACAATGCTCTAATAATGATGATCATCACACTTCTATTTATTTACAACTCAAGAATTACAACTCGATACTAGAACAAGATATGACTCTATATGAATGCCTCCGGCGGTGTACCAGGATATGCAATGAATCAAGAGCGACATGTATGAAAAATTATGAATGTGGCTTTGCCACAAACATGATGTCAACTACATGATCATGCAAAAGCAATATGACAATGATGATGCGTGTCATGATGAATTGAACGGTGGAAAGTTGCATGGCAATATATCTCGGAATGGCTATGGAAATGCCATAATAGGTAGGTTTGGCTGTTTTGAGGAAGATATAAGGAGGTTTATGTGTGATAGAGCGTATCGTATCACGGGGTTTGGATGCACCGGCGAAGTTTGCACCAACTCTCAAGGTGAGAAAGGGCAATGCACGGTACCGAAGAGGCTAGCAATGATGGAAAGGTAAGAGTGCGTATAATCCATGGACTCACATTAGTCATAAAGAACTCATATACTTATTGCAAAAGTTTTATTAGCCCTCGAAGCAAAGTACTACTACGCATGCTCCTAGGGGGAGGGTTGGTAGGAGTTAACCATCGCGTGATTCCGACCTCCACACATAAGGAAGGCAATAAAAAGAGCACCCATGCAACAAATTTGTTACACAACTTTCACCATACGTGCATGCTACGTGACTTGCTAACTTCAACACAAGTATTCTTTAAATTCACAATTATCCAACTAGCAAGACTCTAATATCACCACCCCTATATCTCAAAATAATTATCAAGCATCAAATTGATCATAGCATCCAATTCACTTCCTATGATAGTTTTTATTATACCCAACTTGGATGCCCATCATTCTAGGACCAATTTTATAACCATAGCAAATACCATGCTGTTCTAAAAGACTCTCAAAATAATATAAGTGAAGCATGAGAGATCAACAATTTCTACAAAATTAAGCCACCGCCGTGCTCTAAAAGATATAAGTGAAGTACTAGAGCAAAATTATCTAGCTCAAAAGATATAAGAGAAGCACATAGAGTATTCAAATAAATTCCAAATCATGTGTGTCTCTACCAAAAGGTGTTAACAGCAAGGATGATTGTGGTAAATTAAAAAGCAAAGGCTCATATCATACAAGACGCTCCAAGAAAAACACATATCATGTGGTGAATAAAAATATAGCTCCAAGTAAAGTTACCGATAGACGAAGATGAAAGAGGGGATGCCTTCCGGGGCATCCCCAAGCTTAGGCTTTTGGTTGTCCTGGGATTATCTTGTGGTTCCATGGGCATCCCCAAGCTTAGGCTCTTTCCACTCCTTATTCCTTAGTCCATCAAATATTTACCCAAAACTTGAAAACTTCACAACACAAAACTCAAAAGGAAATCTCATGAGCTCCATTAGTGCAAGAAAGAAAAACCACCACATAAGGTACTGTAATGAACTCATTCTTAATTTATATTGGTGTTAAACCT
>NC_057798.1:440600263-440756045 GCF_018294505.1 Triticum aestivum
ATTTGGTAGCAGGGTTGTTTGAGAGAGACCATCTTCATCCTATGCCTCCCATAGATTGATAAACCTTAGGTCATGCACTTGAGGGAAAATTCCTACTATCCTACAGAACTCTGCGCTTGGAGGCCCAACATGAGTCTACAAGAAAAAGTTGCATAGTAGACATCAGTGCGTTGATAACTCACAAGTATAGGGGATCGCAGCAGTTTTCGAGGGTAGAGTATTCAACCCAAATTTATTGATTCAACACAAGGGGAGCCAAAGAATATTCTCAAGTATTAGCAGTTGAGTTGTCAATTCAACCACACCTGGATAACTTAGTATCTGCAGCAAAGTATTTAGTAGCAAAGTAGTATGGAAGTAACGGTAACAGTGGCAAAAGTGACAGTAGTAGTTTTGTAGTAATTGTACCAGTGGCAACGGTAAAGTAAATAAGCAAAGCACAATATGTGAAAAGCTCATGGGCATTGGATCAGTGATGGATAATTATGTCGGATGCAATTCCTCATGTGATAGTTATAACATAGGGTGACATAGAACTAGCTCCAGTTCATCAATGTAATGTAGGCATGTATTCTGAATATAGTCATACGTGCTTATGGAAAAGAACTTGCATGACATCTTTTGTCCTACCCTCCTGTGGCAGCGGGGTCCTAGTGGAAACAATGGGATATTAAGGCCTCCTTTTAATAGAGTATTGGACCAAAGCATTAACACATAGTGAATACATGAACTCCTCAAACTACGGTCATCACCGAGAAGTATCCCGATTATTGTCACTTTGGGGTTGTCGGATCATAACACATAATAGGTGACTATAGACTTATAAGATAGGATCAAGAACTCGCGTATATACATAATAGGTTCAGATCTGAAATCATGGCACTCGGGCCCTAGTGACAAGCATTAAGCATAGAAAAGTCATAGCAACATCAATCTCAGAACATAGTGGATACTACGGATCAAACCCTAACAAAACTAACTTGATTACATGGTAAATCTCATCCAACCCATCACTGTCCAGCAAGCCTACGATGGAATTACTCACTCACGGCGGTGAGCATCATGAAATTGGTGGTGGGGGATGGTTGATGATGACGACGACGACGAATCCTCCTCTCCGGAGCCCCGAACGGACTCCAGATTAGCCCTCCCGAGAGAGATTAGGGCTTGGCGGCGGCTCCGTATCGTAAAACGTGATGAAACTTTCTCTCTGATTTTTTTCTCCGCGAAAGCAAATATATGGAGTTGGAGTTGAGGTCGGTGGACGTCCAGGGGGCCCACGAGGCAGGGAGGCGTGCTCCCCACCCTCATCGACAGGGTGTGGGCCCCTGACATTGATTTTTTTGCCAGTATTTTTTATGAATTCTGAAAAGTTGCTCTGTGGTTTTTTAGGTCATTCCGAGAACTTTTATTTCTGCACAAAAATAACACCATGGCAATTCTGCTGAAAACAGCGTCAGTCCGGGTTAGTTCCATTCAAATCATGCAAGTTAGAGTCCAACACAAGGGCAAAAGTGTTTGGAAAAGTAGATACGACGGAGACGTATCAACTCCCCCAAGCTTAAACCTTTGCTTGTCCTCAAGCAATTCAGTTGAAAAACTGAAAGTGATAAAGAAAAACTTTTACAAACTCTGTTTGCTCTTGTTGTTGCAAATATGTAAAGCCAGCATTCAAGTTTTCAGCAAAGATTATGAACTAACCATATTCACAATAACACTTAGGTCTCATGTTTACTCATAGCAATGGCATAATCAACTAGCGAGCAATAATAATAAAACATGGATGACAACACTTTCTCAAAACAATCATAACATGATATAACAAGATGGTATCTCGCTAGCCCTTTTTGAGACCGCAAAACATAAATGCAGAGCACCTTTAAAGACCAAGGACTGACTAAACATTGTAATTCATGGTAAAAGAGATCCAGTCATAGTCAAACCGAATATAAACTAATAGTAATGCATGCAAATGACAGCGGTGCTCTCTAGCGGGTGCTTTTTAATAAGAGGGTGATGAATCAACATAAAAGTAAATAGATAGGCCCTCCGCAGAGGGAAGCAGGGATTTGTAGAGGTGCCAGAGCTCGATTTTAAAATAGAGGTGAACAACATTTTGAGCAGTATACTTTCACTGTCAATATAACAACTATAAGAACTCGATATCTTCCATGCTACACACATTATAGGCGGTTTCCAAACAGAATGGTAAAGTTTATACTCCCCCACCACCAACAAGCATCAATCCATGGCTTGCCCGAAACAACGGGGCCTCCAACTAGCAACAATCCTGGGGGAGTTTTGTTTGCAATTATTTTGATTTGATTTGAGCATGGGACTGGGCATCCCGGTGACCAGCCATTTTCCCGTGAATGAGGAGTGGAGTCCACTCCTATTGAGACTAACCCGCCTAACATGGAAGAGACAGACAACCCTAGTTGATACATGAGCTATTCGAGCATACAAAACAGAATTTCATTTAAAGGTTTGGAGTTTGGCACATACAAATTTACTTGGAACGGCAGGTAAATACCGCATATAGGAAGGTATGGTGGACTCATATGGAATAACTTTGGGGTTTATGGAGTTTGGATGCACAAGCAGTATTCCCGCTTATTACAGGTGAAGGCTAGAAAGAGACAGGGAAGCAGCCAACTATGAACATAAATATCATGAAGGCTATGTTGATTTTGTTTCAACTACATGCGTGAACATGTGCCAAGTCAAGTCACTCGAAACATTCAAAGGAGGATACCACCCTATCATACCACATCACAACCATTTTAATAGCATGTTGGCACGCAAGGTAAACCATTATAAGCTCCTAGCTAATTAAGCATGGCATAAGCAACTACAATCTCTAATTGTCATTGCAAACATGTTTATTCATAATAGGCTGAATCAGGAACGATGAACTAATCATATTTACACAAACAAGAGAGGTCGAGTTCATACCAGCTTCTCCATCTCAACCAGTCCATCATATATCGTCATTATTGCCTTTCACTCGCACGGCCGAACGGTGTGTATAATAATAAAAGTGCACGTGCATTGGACTAAGCTGGAATCTGCAAGCATTCAATTCAAGGGAGAAGACAAGGTACTATGGGCTCTTGGTTAAATCAACAATCATGCATATTAGAGCCACTCAACATTTTCATTATGGTCTTCTCCTCTAGACCCCCAAAGGAAGGAAAAGAAATAAAACTATTTACACGGGAAAGCTCCCAACAAGCAAAAGAAGAACGAGAAATCTCTTTGGGTTTTCTTTTAGTTACTACTACTACAGCATGGAAAGTAAACTAACTAATTTTTTGGTTTTTCTTAAGGTTTATCAAACACACAAGAAGAAAGCTAGAAAAAGAAATTAAACTAGCATGGATAGTACAATGAAAAAGTATGAGCACCGACAACTAGCATGAGTGTGTAAACATGAATGTAATGTCGATGAGAAATACGTACTATCCCAAGCTTAGGCTTTTGGCCTAAGTTGGTCCATGCCCATGGATCGCGGCTACTCTCCCTGGTGTACTGAGGAGTGTCATTGTACTGCCACTGGCTAGCGATCTCCTCTAGATCCCACTGATAACAGGATGGTCGATAAGGGTCAAGTGGTGGTTCCGGCTCAAGCTCTAGAGCTGATGTCTGGCCGCGGAGCACGTAGACGGCCTCCGGCAAGACGAGGTAAGGGCCTGTAGTTAAATCAAACAAAGAGGACGCAGGCAAGGTAATAGTCTCACTGTGTTTCTTATGAAATCTCAAATTATACAAAAGCATCTTATCATCATTTTTAACAATAAACTCATGTGCTACCATGCTCTAATAATCTAGAAAGGTAGGGGGCAGCAGTTTTTCCTCTTTCTCAAAATGCCTAATAGGTATCCTGAAATGTTTAGCAAGGTATGAAGCATAGATACCTCCAAAGATGGGGCCCTTCGTACGGTTCAGGCTTAATCGTTTAGCAATAATAGCGCCCATACTAACAGAGTTATCACGAAATAAAGCTTGGAACAAAATAATAATATCAGGAACACTAAGGTTTCCATAGTTTCCACGACCAATTAAGCATCGACTAGCAAATATTGCAAAGTAGCGTAAAACAGGAAAATGTATGCTAGTAATTCTTGCATCGAAAACCTTTCTCATTTCCCCTACAGTAATAGTATCAATAAATCCATCCACATATTTACGATGTGGTTCCTCTAAGCTGCCCCAGAAGGGTATCTTGCAAACCGTGCAAAATTCATATAGTGTCATCTCCCTAGCGACACCATATAAATGAAACTCTACTGAAGGAGGCGATTTCTTAGGATAAAAGTAGAAATTTTGCACGAAAGTATTGGTGAGTAAGAGATACTATTCAGCCTGGTCGTGGAGGAAGTCGGTGAGGCCCGCATTATCAAACAAAGAATAAAAGTCATCATAAATCCCGGCTGCTCTCAAGAAATCATCACAAGGCCATTCACACGGCCATACTTCCGCCACACGAGGAAGATTATACTTGGGATTTTTCATTCTTCTTAGCTTGTTTATCCTTAGAGCCTTGGCTAGAAGAGCCCCTCAAGAAAAATCTCTTCATCTTTTTCTGAAAATTTCTGAAATTTTTAGTAACTTAAAATAAAAGTGAATCAAACTCAACAAAATTGATAGCAACTACTCCCACAAGTTCCTAGAGACTATATCATGCATTAAAATTACTTGGGACCATATAAATTTGACATGCAAGCTCAAGAACAGGGTCACCTAGGCAGAAAAAAATTGCAATGAATAAAGCACTAGAACAAAAACTAATTGGACCATTGGAGGAGTCACATACCAAAGAACAATTCCCCAAAGCAGTTTTGTGAATGGAGCTTTGAGCAAGGAGATCGAAAATGGCAGCAAAGTGAGCTAGAACTCATGCTTGAGCTGGATGGTGATTTTTTTTGGGAGGAAGAAGAAGTGTGTGGGTGCAGGAATAAGTGGAGGGGGGCCACCATGGTCCCACAAGGCAGGGGGCGCGCCCTACAGGGGTGGGCGCGCCCTGGACCCTTGTGGCCAGGTGCCAGCTCCCCATGTTGTGTTCTCAGTGCCAGATATTCTCAAATATTTCAAAAAAATCATATTAAATTTGCAGGGCATTTGGAGAACTTTTATTTTTAGGTATTTTTTATTGCATGGATAATTCAGAAAACAGACAGAAAATACTATTTTTATTTTATTTAATCTAAATAACAGAAAGTAAAAGGAGGATACAGAAGGTTGTGCCTTCTAATTTCATCCATCTCATGCTCATCAAAAGGAATCCACTAACAAGGTTGATCAAGTCTTGTTAACAAACTCATTCCGAATCGCATGAAACCGAAGAAATTTTGAATAACACTAGGTTACCTCAACGGGGATATGCACATCCCCAATAATAAGAATATCATATTTCTTCTTGACAGTAGGAAGAGGAAATTCAAAACCTCCAATAATAATAGTTGGAATTTTTCCAATAGAATTGATGCTGTTAGCTTGAGGTTGTTTCCTCGGAAAGTGTACCGTATGCTCATTACCATTAACATGAAAAGTGACATTGCCTTTGTTGCAATCAGTAACAGCCCCTGCAGTATTCAAAAAGAGTCTACCAAGGATAATTGACATACTACCGTCCTCGAGAATATCAAGGATAACAAAGTCCATTAAGATAGTAATGTTTGCAACCACAACAGGCACATCCTCACAAATACTGACAGGTATAGCAGTTGATTTGTCAGCCATTTGCAAAGATATTTCAGTAGGTGTCAACTTATTCAATTCAAGTCTACGATATAAAGAGAGAGGCATAACACTAACACCAGCTCCAAGATCACATAAAGCAGTTTTAACATAGTTTCTTTTAATGGAGCATGGTATAGTTGGTACTCCCGTATCTCCAAGTTTCTTAGGTATTCCACCCTTAAAAGTATAATTAGCAATCATAGTGGAAATTTCAGCTTTCGCTATCTTTCTTTTATTTGTAATAATATCTTTCATGTGCTTAGCATATGGATTTACTTTAAGCATATCAGTTAAACGCATACATAAGAAGATAGGTCTAATCATTTTAGCAAAGCACTCAAAAACCTCATCATCCTTTTTCTTTTATGGCTTAGGAGGAAAAGGCATGGGTTTCTTAACCCATGGTTCTCTTTCTTTACCGTGCTTCCTAGCAACATAGTCTCTCTTATCATAACGTTGATTCTTTGATTGTGGGTTATCAAGATCAACAACAGTTCAATCTCTACATCATTATTATTGCTAGGTTGAGCGTCAACATGAACATTATCACTAGTTTTATGTTCATCACCAGATTGTGTTTCAGCATCAGAAATAGAAATATCATTGGGATTCTTAGGTGTGTCTACAACAGGTTCACTAGAAGCATGCAAAGTCCTATCATTTTTATTTTTCTTCCTTTTAGAAGGACTAGGTGCATCTACATTATTTCTCTGAGGATCTTTCTCAATTCTCTTAGGGTAGCCTTCAGGATCAAAGGTTCCTGAGTCATTTTAACAGTTCTAGTAGCCACTCTAACAGCAAAATCATGTTTATTATTTAATTCATCGAGCAAATCACTTTGAGCTTTAAGTACTTGTTCTGCTTGAGTGGTAACCATAGAAGCTTATTTACTAATGAGTTTAAGTTCACCTTTAACTCTAGCCATATAATCACTCAAGCGTCCAATCATGTAAGAATTACTCTTTAATTCTCTACCAACATAAGCATTGAAATTTTCTTGTCTAGCCACAAAGTCATCAAATTCATCCAAGCATTGGCTAGCAAACTTAGTAGATGGGATTTCAACCTTATCATATCTATAGAGAGAATTTACCTTTACTATCTGTGTCGGGTTATCAAGACCATGTGTTTCTTCAATAGGTGGTATATTAAGACCATGTATTTCTTCAACAGGAGGTAAATTCTTAACATCTTCAGCTTTGATACCTTTTTTCATAGATTTCTTTGCCTCTTGCATATCTTCAGGACTGGGAAATAGAACACCCCTCTTCTTCAGAGTTGGTTTAGGAGTTGGCTCAGGAATTGGCTCGGGAATTGGGTCAGGAAGAGTCCAATTATTTTCATTAGTCAACATATTATTCAATAGCAATTCAGCTTGGTCGACTGTTCTTTCCCTGAAAACACAACCAGCACAACTATCCAAGTGATCCTTGGAAGCATCAGTTAGTCCATTATAAAAGATATCAAGTATTTCATTTTTATTAAGAGGATGATCAGGCAAAGCATTAAGTAATCGGAGAAGCCTCCCCCAAGCTTGTGGGAGACTCTCTTCTTCAATTTGCACAAAATTATATATTTCCCTGAAGGTAGCTTGTTTCTTATGAGCAGGGAAATATTTAGCAGAGAAGTAATAAATCATATCTTGGGGACTACGCACACAACCAGGATCAAGAGAATTAAACCAAGTTTTAGCATCACCCTTTAATGAGACTGGAAATATCTTAAAGATATAATAGTAGCGAGATTTCTCATCATTAGCGAACGGGGTGGCTATATCATTCAATTTAGTAAGATGTGCCACAACAGTTTCAGATTCATAGCCATAAAAAAGATCAAATTCAACCAGAGTAATTATCTCAGGATCGACAGAGAATTCATAATCCTTATCAGTAACAAAGATAGGTGAAGTAGCAAAAGCAGGGTCATATTTCATTCTAGCATTCAGAGTTTTCTGTTTCATCTTAGCTAATAACTTCTTAAGATCGGATCTATCATTGCAAGCAAGAAAGTCTCTAGCAATTTCTTCGTCCATAACATAACCCTCAGGAACAATAGGCAATTCATATTTAGGGGGGGCCTTCATCATCACTATCTTTAATAATATCAGTTTCAGGAATTTCATTCTCTCTAACCCTAGCAAGTTGTTCATCAAGATATTCACCTAATGGCACAGTAGTATCAAGCATAGAAGTAGTTTCATCATAAGTGTCATGCATAGTAGAAGTGGCATCATCAATAACATGCGACATATCAGAATTAATAGAAGAAGCAGGTTTAGGTGTCGCAAGCTTACTCATAATAGAAGGAGAATCTAGTGCAGAGCTAGATGGTAGTTCCTTACCTTCCCTCGTAGTTGAGGGATAAATCTTAGTTCTTTCATCTTTCAAGTTCCTCATAGTGACCAGCGGATATAAATCCCAAGTGACTCAAAGAATAGAGCTATGCTCCCTGGCAACGGCGCCAGAAAATAGTCTTGATAACCCACAAGTATAGGGGATCGCAACAGTTTTCGAGGGTAGAGTATTCAACCCAAATTTATTGACTTGACACAAGGGGAGCCAAAGAATATTCTCAAGTATTAGCAGTTGAGTTGTCAATTCAACCACACCTAGATAACTTAGTATCTGCATCAAAGTATTTAGTAGCAAAGTAGTATGGAAGTAACAGTAACAGTGGCAAAAGTGATAGTAGCAATTTTGTAGTAATTGTAACTGTGGCAATGGTAAAGTAAATAAGCAAAGCACAATATTTGAAAAGCTCGTAGGCATTGGATCAGTGATGGATAATTATGTTGGATGCGATTCCTCATGTAATAGTTATAACATAGGGTGACACAGAACTAGCTCCAGTTCATCAATGTAATGTAGGCATGTATTCCAAATATAGTCATACGTGCTTATAGAAAAGAACTTGCATGACATTTTTTGTCCTACCCTCCCGTGGCAGCGGGGTCCTAGTGGAAACTAAGGGATATTAAGGCCTCCTTTTAATAGAGTACCAGACCAAAGCATTAACACATAGTGAATACATGAACTCCTCAAACTATGGTCATCTCCGAGAAGTATCCCGATTATTGTCACTTCGGGATTGTCGGATCATAACACATAATAGGTGACTATAGACTTGAAAGATAGGATCAAAAACTCACATATATTCATGAAAACATAATAGGTTCAGATCTGAAATCATGGCACTCGGGCCCTAGTGACAAGCATTAAGCATAGCAAAGTCATAGCAACATCAATCTTAGAACATAGTGGATACTAGGGATCAAACCCTAACAAAACTAACTTGATTACATGGTAAATCTCATCCAACCCATCACCGTCCAGCAAGCCTACGATGGAATTACTCACGCACGGCGATGAGAATCATGAAATTGGTGATGGGGGATGGTTGATGATGGCGATGGCGACGAATCCCCCTCTCCGGAGCCCCGAACGGACTCCAGATCAGCCCTCCCAAGAGAGATTAGGGCTTGGCAGCGGCTCCGTATCGTAAACCGTGATGAAACTTACTCTTTGATTTTTTTCTCCGTGAAAGCAAATATATGGAGTTGGAGTTGCGGTCGGTGGACGTCCAGGGGCCCCACGAGGCAGGGGGCGCGCCCTAGGGGAGGGGGCGTGCCCCCACCCTCGTGGACAGGTGTGGACCCCCTGATGTTGATTCTTTTGCCAGTATTTTTTATTAATTCTGAAAAGTTGCTCCGTGGATTTTCAGGTCATTCCGAGAACTTTTATTTCTGCACAAAAATAACACCATGGCAGTTCTGCTGAAAACAGCATCAGTCCGGGTTAGTTCCATTCAAATCATGCAAGTTAGAGTCCAAAACAAGGGGAAAATGTTTGGAAAAGTAGATAAGACGGAAACGTATCATGCGTCTTTGGTCGGCCCAGGACGAAAAGCCCATTTTCTGTCATGATTTTTTCCATAGAAGTAGGAGCCCACCACATCTATGATGATGCCTGTTTTTGTCACAATTATCGTCATAGAAGTGCAATAACCATGACAAAAAAAGTTTTTGTTTGGGCCATAATGTCACGGATGTGTTTTTTTTGTAGTGAAGGCTATTGAACCAATAGGAGAACCAAGCAAATTCCTAGTAAGCAGTACCTGCACACACAAGAGTAAATACTTGCACCCAACATGGGCAAGAGGGTTGTCAATCCCCTTGAACTCGTTACTTGCAAGGACTAAATCTGATAATGATAGAAAGATAAATTGAAAAGTAAATAAATTGCAGCAAGGTATTTTTGCTTTTAGTAATATGAATAAAGTAGACCCGGGGGGCATAGTATTTACTAGAGGCTTCTCTATAGGAACATAGCATGTGGTAGGTAGACAAATTACTATTAGGCAATTGATAGAAAAGCGCATAATTATGACGATATTCATGGCAATGATCATGTATATAGGCATCATGTCTGTGACAAGTAGACTGACTCTTGCCTACATCTACTACTATTACTCCACCAATCGATCGACTCCTGCCTGCATCTATGGTATTAAGTTCATAACAAACATAGTAACGCTTTAAGCAAGATGACATGATGGAAACAGAATAAAACCAAACAATATGATTAAACCCCAACGTTTTACCCTTAATGGCAACAATACAAATACATGCCTTGCTACCTCTGCTATCACTGGGTTAGGACACCGCAAGATTGAACCCACTACAAAGCACCACTTCAACTGAAGGCTAAAACAAACATATAGATCGAAGAGAAATACAAAGCTATAACAATCATGCATAATAACGTCCATCAAAGGTCCATCACTTTCAATCAACATTCCAAATCGTAAACCCACAATTCATCAGAACCCAACAAACACACCGCAAAAAGATTACATCGAATCGATCTCCGAAGAGAATATTGTATTGAAGATCAGAGCTACTAGCTATGGACCCATAGGTCTGTGGTGAACTACTCACAAATCATCAAAAGGACGGCAATGTTGATGTAGAAGCCCTCCATGATCGATTCCCCCTCCGACAAAGTACTGGAAAAGGCCTCCAGTTGATACCGCAAAAGAACAAAAGCTTGCAGCGGCAAAAAAATTGTTTCAGGTGGCTCTCTGTTGCTTTTGGGATTTCCAGGAATTTATAGAAGTGGAATTATGTCAAATGGAGCTGTGTGGGGCCCACAAGGTCAGGTGGCGCCTGTCGTGGTACTAAGTCTGACAGTAAGAATAGGGGGTATGTATGAGGAGGCCAGGTCCTAGCTATGGCGAGATTGTACACAAGAGTTTACGAGTTCAGGCCCCTCTCGAAGGAGGTAAAAGCCCTACGTCTCGGTGCCCTGAGGCGGTCGACTGGAATATGGGAGTGTGTGTTACAGGGGGTGCGAACCCTTGTCCCAGAGGAGGGGTGGCTTATATAGAGTAAGCCAAGACCCCAGCTCCCCTCCGTTACAGGGGTTCAATATACATAAAGATAGGGCGTTACTGATAACGCCAGCTATAAAGTGTATTTAATGACCTTTAAGACTACAGAGTGAACGCCTGACCGTTGTCGTCCTAAGTGACTCCTGGTCTTCTGTAGGTCGAGTGGTTTCTCGTATAGTCGAATGGCTTCGTCTTGGTTGAGTGATACTAGGAGGGAGGGGTACCCGAGTGATATGACTGGTCGAGTGGATTGCACTCGACGACTTCAATTGGTACCCTCTGTTGTCCCTTGAATGTCTTTGCTTCTAGGGTAGTGACCTTGGGTAGGGCATATAGGTCAGGCCTATGACCCTACCCTAGTTCTATGTCCTCATCATTAGCCCCCGAATGGATTGAGGTCCGAGTAAAAAGAAGGTTGAAGTTAGTCTTGCCTTGACTCTTGTGCTTCACAAGTACCCATGCTGAATTGGAGGCCCATGTTGGAACTTCCGCTTTGTTTCAGTCGCCTTTGATCGATTCAGAAGTTGCCGAGTGGATTTATATGGCACTCATTGAGTGCTACTTTAGTGCGAAATCTTGGACGCGTTTAGTTGCTGCGTATCCCGGATCTCACGGGATTCAAAATTTTGGGAAGCGCGCAAGGCGGAGCGTGCCACAGTAAGCAGGACGGATAGACAGGGGCACCTTGATTTCCGCACCACCTTTTTCGCCACGTACCCGACGCGCGACTGTTGCAGGATTTGACAGGATTGCTCGGGCCCACACATCAGCCACTCGAAAGCGGGTCCTTAAAAGGTGTCGGGGCCGAGGCGTCTGCGCTGTGTGCATCCATTCTCCCTCTTTTGTCTCTGCTTCTCCACTACATCTTTTTCCTCCACCCTCGGCGCCGCCGCCCCGCCACCATGGTGAAGGACAAGACAGCGGCGCAGGAGCACGTGAAGAAGGCGGCGGGGGCAGCGAAAGGCAAGAAGACGAGTCGGGGGTCGTTATTGAGGTCCGCGCTGCCGCTGGGCTGGATCCAGGGCGATTGGATCTGATCTTCGCTCCGGCCAGAGGATTTGGAGGAGTTGGCTGACTCCATTTTGATCTGTACCGGGGCCGTGAGGCTGCTAGAGAGGGAGACGGAGCCTCAGCCGCGGTCGGGTGAGTGCGTCCTCCTTGCTACCCACGTCGACCGTGGCTTTTCCCTTCCTCCCCATCCTTTTTTCCGGGGCTTCTTGAACTTTTTCGGTGCTCAGCTCCACCACCTCACTCCCAACACCATCACGTACCTCGCCGCGTTTGTATCCATGTGTGAGAATTTCTTGGGTTGTCGACCGCACTAGGGTCTTTTCAAACACATCTTCTCAATTCGCTCTCAGACCATGAAGAAAGCAAATTCAAGTGACGAGAGGACGCACGTTATCCAGATGTGTGGGGGTTTAGGGATCCAGATGAGGAAGAGGAGTGCTTTCCCTCCCATGACACTTCCCGAGTCAGTCAGGGGCTCGCAGACGACCTGGTTCTACTGCGAGGATATTGCGACCCCCGGTCAATCGACTGGTCTTCCCCCTTTTTCCTTAGATTGTGCCCAGCAACCTTCTTCACTGAAAGTGACTACTGTGGAGAGGGTGGTCCAGTTGGTCCGTCAGGGTGTAACTGGCATGGATCTGCCGGAGGTGTTTCTCAGTCGACGCATCTAGCCGCTCCAAGCTCGTGACCACTCGATGTGGATGTATCGGGAGCCAACGACACCGCTCGGGTCCACCCATAGGAGGTTACGGATGAGATGGTGGCCCTGTGGCTGAAGGGCATTATAGGAAACAAGGACAACCCCAAGAGAAGCAGGAGAGTCGATCCATTCGACAACAACAACTAGCCAGACAGGGTTTGATCTTCGCTTCCAAGTGTACTTCAATTTGTCTTGCAATTGTTCCTGAATCCGACTGATATTTGATTGACTTCTTGTCTTGTAGGTTTATACTGAGATGTACTCGATGCCCAATGGTGAATAAGCCCTGGAGCAAGACCAGGAGGGAGAGGACAGCACAGAAGAGAGCGGTGACTGGCAATCTCCAGAAGATGACGACGAGGAAGATAGTGATGAGTCGGACAACGAAGAGGTAGTCGACTCACCACCTTGCTCAGAGCATTGATCCAAGCAACTCCAAGATCCGGCGGGCGGGCGCGGCAAGACCGTGGCTCCAAGTACCCAAGCACAGAAGCGCACTCGGACTTCGACTCCGGAGCAGACGGAGAAGGTCGCCAAGAAACCCAAGGTGGCCCCTTCGAAGCCTCGGAAGACCTTGCCCAAGATCAAGATGGACGTTCGTGTTACCTCTGGGTGAGTGCTCTATCTTTCTGCGTTTTCTTCTACCAACTCATACTTCTGCTCTGACCGAGTGGGTTATGAACTTTTTCAGCGCTGCAACTTCTGCGACTTCCATGGACGTTGACAAGGTCCCACGTGATGAGGAGGCCGATGACGTGACCACTTCCAAAGCCGGTATGTTCTTTCCAACTTGAGTTTATTCTGCCGACTGGGTTGTTGTTCGATTGAACACTGAAGGTTGCTTTTTGTTGCAGCTCCGCGGGATGTCATTGAGCTTCCGGATGATGAAGAAGAAGTGCCTCTGAGGGAGAGAAGAAGGAGGAGCAGGGCCTCAAGCGGGAGGGCGACCGAGAGTCAAGTGCCTCAGTCGACATCAGTGCCTGAGACGGTGGTCTAGCGATTCGGAGATCCGGCTCAGACCAATGTTACCTTTGCCAATCCTCCATAGACTGACCGTCCTTCGGGGTCGACTGCTCAGACCTCTGCTGCTCCAGTACAACTCCATGCTTCCGACCCTGTGGCTGCTCCGACTGTACTACCATCATCGCTCTTTGCTGCATACCAGACTCCAGACGACCCGCCGAGTGCCGCCAGGGAGGCCCTTCTCCAGGCAAACCTCGTGATGGAGCAGATGAAGGTGGTGCATGAGGCGAGTCAGGTTGCCTACAATGCCAGCACCGCTCTGCAAGCCAACGTCAAGGTTAGTTGGTTTCCGACTGGTCTCTTGAGTAGTGATAGTTGCGACTATTGCTTCACTGTCCATACGGTGTCCTTGGATGAGCGTTTTGGAACCTTTTATGTGCATCTATCATGGGTCTGCATTTTGCATCCAATCACCCACTGGGGTGTTTCTGACTTAGAGCTGAATAGTTCTTCCACTTGAGTCGACCAAGTTGAGTCGAGTGTTTTTCTGAACCAGTGGGGGCACGCAGAGTGCACCCACTAGTCCCCGACACCGCGGTCGACTGCTAGTAGTTGGCTGGGGTCTGTGAATCCCTTTTTTTTACTCATGTTGGGCAGACCATGCCGAGTGTAAAACTGGACCAGTGGGGGCACGCCAAGTGCACACACTGGGTGTAGTCCCCGAGACTACTGTTGAATGTTTGATTCAGCGGTAGTCTTAGAGCAACTTTCGATGTGATTGACTTTTGTTTCTGTCGACTAACATATCTTATTTGCTGACTGCAGAAGTCTTGTGATCTTGGAGCCCAATTTTCTGAACTGGAGAAGAAGCAGATCAGCCTCAACCTTGATCTGGAACTGGCCAAGAAGAACCTCAAGAAGGCCGAGGACGAAGCAGCTACCATGGGAGGTAACCATTCATCGACTGTCCACCTTATGATTCTCTCTCTTTTTTTAGTATCTTTGAACCGAGTGACTCCACACGACTAGATGTGTGTAGTGAAAACCATCAACTCCAAGCTCATCTGAAGAATGTTATTTCTTAAGAGAAAATGAAGCAGCCTCTAGAGAAGAAGGATCAAGATCTTGCCGCAGCCCAGAAGGAGGGGCGAGAGAAAACGGCACTTGCGGACAAGAAGTTGGCCTCAGTGAAAAAGTTGGAAGAGGAGAACTCCAAGTTGAAGACTGCCGTTTCTAAAGCCAACCAGGAGGTTGCACGACTGAAGAAGGACAAAGAAAGCTTGACTGATGAAGTTGGAAGTCTCAAGGCCAAGAAGGGCGAATTGGAGTCTTATCTGGGGCAGCTTGCTGCAAAGTTGGTCTTGAAGCTTGAAGGTATTTCCTCTTGTTCAACTGATTTGTTGATGTCGACTGACACACCTTGTCAAACTGTCAATTCACTGCTTCTCCGACTGTGCAGAACTTTGTCAAGACTTCGAAGCAGAAATTGGGCGGGTCAAGAAAGGTCTCGGCCCCATAAACTCTCCTGTCAAAGATGACGTTGCAATGAATGTGCCGCGGTTGGAGTCTTGCATGTGTGAATTATCTCGCTCGACTGAAGGCGGCAATGACGCGGATTGATGCTGAACTCTGGCCTCAGACGGAACTCTCACAGGATCTCGAGTCTTTGATGACTCGACTGAATCAAATCCCTTGTTGAGTGCAGGAATGGAAGAAGTCATCTGCTCGTTGTGGCGCTGATGTCGCTCTGTCATTGGTCCGAGTACACTGCAAGGAAGTCATAGAAGACAAGGTGGCGGCCCTCAAGGTTGCCAACACCAAGAACCTCAGCTTCCAGTCTTTTATGGACACCTTCCTTGATGCCACCACTCGCATTGCAGACAACATCAACCTTGACAGCTTTTGCGATACAGCAAGTCCTCCTCCTGCCGAGTGAACAAACATTATGCTTCACCTTTATTTGCCTCGGAATGCCGAGTGGTTATGTAACTGTTAAACTCTTTCAGGCTTGATGCCTGAGTACTTCTGCCCGTTGTGGTTATGAACTTTTGCGGGATTTATCTGAACTTGGTTTTCTTTGAATACCATGGCTTTTGCCTTTATCGCTTTTGAATATCTTTTGATTCCGAGTGAGCTTGATCTTTTCACCTTTCGTCGAATGGGTCTGACGATGTGCTCAGTCGACACCTCGTCATCCTTGTGGATCGGGATGGAGAGTACATTGTACTTGTGGCGCAACTCAGACATGGTGTTCAGTCGACACCTCATTGTCCTTGCGGATCGGGATGGAGAGTAAATTTACTTGTGGCGCAGCTCAAACGTGGTGTTCAGTCGACACCTCGTCGTCCTTGCGGATCAGGATGGAGCGTACGTTGTACTTGTGACGTAGCTCAGACGCAGTGTTCAATCGACACCTTGTCATCCTTGCGGATCGGGATGGAGCTTATGTTGTACTTGTGACGTAGCTCAAAGGATCTTTGCGACTTAGGCGAGTACGGGGTTGCAGCTAAGCCCCCGAGTGGGAGGATTGCTTTCCACTCGGAATGTTTTTAACTTAGGCGAGTACGGGTCGCAGCTAAGCCCCCGAGTGGGAGGATTGCTCTCCACTCGGAATGTTTTTAACTTAGGCGAGTATGGGGTCGCAGCTAAGACCCCGAGTGGGAGGATTGCTCTCCACTCAGAATGTTTTTAACTTATGCGAGTTTGGGGTCGCAGCTAAGCCTCCGAGTGGGAGGATTGCTCTCCACTCAGAATGTTTTTAACTTAGGCGAGTACGGGGTCGCAGCTAAGCCCCCGAGTGGGAGGATTGCTCTCCACTCGGAATGTTTTAAACTAAGGCGAGTACGGGGTCACAGCTAAGCCCTCGAGTGGGAGGATTGCTCTCCACTCAGAATGTTTTTAACTTAGGCGAGTTCGGGGTCGCAGCTAAGCCTCCGAGTGGGAGGATTGCTCTCCACTCGGAATGTTTTTAACTTAGGCGGGTACGGGGTCGTAGCTAAGCCTCCGAGTGGGAGGATTGCTCTCCACTCGGAATGTTTTTTAAACTTAGGCGAATCAGGTTCGCGGCTAAGCTACCCACTTGGGGATTTAGACACAAATGATTACGGGGAATCAATCATTAAGATACTGTAAAAACCTTGTCTTTGGAAAGCAAACTGAAGTACTCTTATTACAACTCGTCGGGTCGAGTGACTTTAGGTATAGAAAGGACGAAGCATCTCTGCGTTCCATGCGCGTGGCTCGTCCATGTTCTTGGCTATGTAGATGTGGTACGCTCCATTGTGAAGCACCTTGGTGATGATGAAGGGACCTTCCCAGGCCAGAGCAAGCTTGTGAGGCCGTTTCTGATCCACTCAAAGCACAAGGTCTCCTTCCTGAAATGCTCGACCTCTGACATTGCGAGCATGGAATCAACGCAGATCCTGCTGATAGATGGTCAACCGAATCAAAGCCATCTCGTGTTCCTCTTCTAGGAGACCAACTGCGTCTTCGCATGCCTGCTCTGCTTCAGCTTCTGAGAAGAGTTCCACTCGGGGGGGGGGGTTGTGCAGCAAGTCACTCGAAAGCACAGCCTCAGCGTCGTACACCAGGAAGAAAGGGGTTCGGTCAGTCGACCGGTTTGGCATCGTTCTCAGGCCCCATAGGACGAATGGTAATTCAATCACCAAATCTCCAGCAGCGTGCTTGAGGTCGCGCATCAGTCGGGGTTTTAACCCTTGAAGGATCAAACCATTCGTCCTTTCTGCTTGCCCATTCGACTGCGGGTGTGCAACGGATGCATAGTTGACCCGAGTGCCTTGGGAGGCAAAGAACGCCTTGAACTCATCAGAATCAAAGTTGGAGCCATTATATGTGATAATGCTGTGAGGAACTCCATATCTGAATATCAACTCCTTGATGAAACTGACGGCAGTGCCTACGTCAAGGTGTTTGATGGGCTTGGCTTCGATCCACTTGGTGAACTTGTCGACCGCTACAAGCAAATGGGTGAAACCACTTCTTCCGGTCTTGAAGGGTCCAACCATATCCAATCCCCAGACTACAAACGGCCAGACAAGTGGAATAGTCTTCAAGGCAGATGCAGGCTTGTGGGACATGTTGGAGTAGAATTGGCAACCTGCGCACTTGTCAACTATATCCTTTGCCATCTCATTTGCTTGAGGCCAGTAGAATCCCGCTCGGTATGCTTTGGCCACGATGGACCGAGAGGATGCATGGTGACCACTGATACGTCTCCAACATATCTATAATTTTTGATTGCTCCATGCTACTTTATCTACTGTTTCGGACTATATTGGGCTTTATATTCCACTTTTATATTATTTTTGGGACTAACCTATTAACCGGAGGCCCAGCCCAGAATTGTTGTTTTTTGCCTATTTCAATGTTTCGAAGAAACGGAATATCAAACGAACGTGATTTTCTCACCGAACATGATCCAGGAGACTTGGACCCTACTCCAAGAAGTAACAGAGGTGGTCACAAGGGTGGGGGCGCCCCCCCCCCAGGGCGCGCCCCTGCCTCGTGGCCCCCTGTTGCTCCACCGACATACTCCTTCCTCCTATATATACATATGTATCCCCAAACGTTCAGAACAGGAGCCAAAAACCTAATTCCACCGTCACAACCTTCTGTATCCATGAGATCCCATCTTGGGGCCTGTTCCGGAGCTCCGCCGGAGGGGCATCCACCATGGAGGGCTTCTACATCAACACCATAGCCCCTCCGATGAAGTGTGAGTAGTTTACTTCAGACCTTCGGGTCCATAGCTAGTAGCTAGATGGCTTCTTCTCTCTTTTTGGATCTCAATACAATGTTCTCCCCCTCTCTCATGGATATCTATTCAATGTAATCTTCTTTTTGCGGTGTGTTTGTTGAGACCGATGAATTGTGGGTTTATGATCCAACTTATCTATGAACAATATTTGAATCTTCTATGAATTCTTTTATGTATGATTGAGTTATCTTTGCAAGTCTCTTCGAATTATCCTTTTGGTTTGGCCAACTAGATTGGTAGTTCTTGCAATGGGAGAAGTGCTTAGCTTTGGGTTCAATCTTGCGGTGTCCTTTCCCAGTGACAGAAGGGGCAGCAAGGCACGTATTGTATTGTTGCCATCGAGGATAACAAGATGGGGTTTTTATCATATTGCATGAATTTATCCCTCTACATCATGTCATCTTGCTTAAGGCGTTACTCTGTTTTTAACTTAATACTCTAGATGCATGCTGGATAGCGGTCGATGAGTGGAGTAATAGTAGTAGATGCAGAATCATTTCGATCTACTTGTCTTGGACGTGATGCCTATATACATGATCATACCTAGATATACTCATAACTATGCTCAATTCTATCAATTGCTCAACAGTAATTTGTTCACCCACCGTAGAATATCTATGCTCTTGAGAGAAGCGACTAGTGAAACCTATGGCCCCCGGGTCTATTCTCATCATATCAATCTCTATTACTTTATTATTTGCTTTGTTTTTACTTTGCCTTTTACTTTTCACTTTGCATCTTATACCAAAAATACCAAAAATATTATTTATCATCTCTATCAGATCTCACTCTCGTAAGTGACCGTGAAGGGATTGACAACCCCTAATCGCGTTGGTTGCGAGGAGCTATCGTTTTGTGTAGGTACGAGGGACTTGTGCGTGGTCTCCTACTGGATTGATACCTTGGTTCTCAAAAACTGAGGGAAATACTTACGCTACTTTGCTGCATCATCCTCTCCTCTTCGGGGAAATCCAACGCAGTGCTCAAGAGGTAGCAAGAAGAATTTCTGGCGCCGTTGCCGGGGAGGCTCACGCAAGCAAGTCAACCATACCAAGTACCCATCACAATCCCTATCTCTCGCATTACATTATTTGCCATTTGCCTCTCGTTTTCCTCTCCCCCACTTCACCCTTGCCGTTTTATTCGCCCTCTCTTTCCCAATCTCCTTCCTCTTTTCCCCGTTTGCCTTCCCGTTGCCATGGCCGAATCAAAAAGAACTACGGGTTTTCTCCCGAGCTCTAGTGCCTTGGACAACCCCTCTATCCTCTCTAAGCTCATAAATAATGATGCTATAGAAAGACCCACCGGGGTCTCCAATGAGAGCTTGAATAATTTTGATGAGGATGACTCTGGAATTTTTCGCTATTTACTTGATGAGTCTTTAAAAGATGCTTGGGATAGGTTACTTAGGATTCGGGCTAGTTATGTACCACAATATCAAATTGAAATTTACCTAAAAAGTTTTTATGTTGGCTTGCCCGCTTCCTTCAAACAAGTTTTAGATTCCATCTTTGAAGAAGGTTTTCTTGAAGGGGATGCTATAGATACCTATGAAAGAATGAAAACTATATTTGGACACCCCATGAATGATAAGGTTGAATCAACTACTCTCTTGTGCTTTTATCAAAATGAAATTATTAAAGAGATGAAGTCTAGTTTAGAGGCAAATTTCCGTAACGTGCTTAATCTTACTTCTTCCATTAATGGCCATGTGCTTAACTTAAATAGAAGAATGAATGCCATAGAAAGGAGATCCTCCTCTCCAAGTGCCAAAGATGGCAATACCTAGATCTATCCTTGCTTTTATGCCTAGCTAGGGGCGTTAAACGATAGCGCTTGTTGGGAGGCAACCCAATTTTATTTTTGTTTTTTTGTTTTTGCTTCTGTTTAGGAATAAATAATCCATCTAGCTTCTGTTTGGATGTGGTTTTATGTTTTAATTAGTGTTTGTGCCAAGTAGAACCTATAGGATAACCTACGATGATAGTTGATTTGATTCTGCTGGAAAACAGAAACTTTAAACGCACGAATAAAATTTTGTTAAATCACAGGAACGTGATTTTGCGTTGATTCTTTTTGCTTCTGTTCAATAAACAAATTGTCCAGGACTTCCTATTTTGGTAGAATTTTTAGAGCTCCAGAAGTTTGCGTTAGTTACAGATTACTACAGACTGTTCTGTTTTTGACAGATTCTGTTTTGCGTGTGTTGTTTGCTTATTTTGATGAATCTATGGCTAGTAAAATAGTTTATAATCCATAGAGAAGTTGGAATACAGTAGGTTTAACACCAATATAAATAAAGAATGAGTTCATTACAGTACCTTGAAGTAGTCTTTTGTTTTCTTTCTCTAACGGAGCTCACGAGATTTCTATTGAGTTTTGTGTTGTGAAGTTTTCAAGTTTTGGGTGAATTCTTTTGATGGATTATGGAACAAGGAGTGGCAAGAGCCTAAGCTTGGGGATGCCCATGGCACCCCCAAGATAATCCAAGGACACCAAAAAGTCAAAGCTTGGGTATGCCCCGGAAGGCATCCCCACTTCCATCGGTAATTTACTTGGAGCTATATTTTTATTTACTACATGATATGTGTTTTGCTTGGAGCGTCTTGTATTATTTGTGTCTTTGCATGTTAGTCTACCACAATCATCCTTGCTGTACACACCTTTTGAGAGAGCCATACATGAATTGGAATTTGTTAGAATACTCTATGTGCTTCACTTATATCTTTTGAGCTTGATAGTTTTGCTCATAGTGCTTCACTTATATCTTTTGAGCGTGATAATTTTTGCTCTAGTACTTCACTTAGATCTTTTAGAGCATGGTGGTGGATTTGTTTTAAAGAAACTATTGATCTCTCATGCTTCACTTAGATTATTTTGAGAGTCGTTAATAGCATGGTAATTTGCTTAATATTAATATACTTGGTATTCAAGATATGTGAAACTTTCTTTTGAGTGCGTTGAATACTAAGATAAGTTTGATGCTTGATAATTGTTTTGAGATATGGAGGTGATAATATCAAAGTCGTGCTAGTTGGGTGATTATGAATTTGAGAAATGCTTGTGTTGAAGTTTGCAAGTCCCGTAGCATGCACGTATGGTTAAAGTTGTGTAACAAATTTGAAACATGAAGTGTACCTGGCTTGTGCATCCTTATGAGTGGCGGTCGGGGACGAGCGATGGTCTTTTCCTACCAATCTATCCCCCTAGGAGCATGCGCGTAGTACTTGATTTTTGATGACTTCTAAATTTTTGCAATAAGTATATGAGTTCTTTTGACTAATGTTGAGTCCATGGATTATACGCACTCTCACCTTTCCGCCTTTGCTAGCCTCTTCGGTACCGTGCATTGCCCTTTCTCACCTTGAGAGTTGGTGCAAACTTCGCCGGTGCATCCAAACCCCGTGATACGATACGCTCTATCACACATAAACCTCCTTATATCTTCCTCAAAACAGCCACCATACCTACCTATCATGGCATTTCCATAGCCATTCCGAGATATATTGCCATGCAACTTCCATCATCATATCATGACATACATTACTTTTGTCATATTGCCATTGCATGATCATGTAGTTGACATCGTATTTGTGGCAAAGCCACCATGCATTATTTTTCATACATGTCACTCTTGATTCATTGCACCATCCCGGTACACCGCCGGAGGCATTCATATAGAGTCATATCTTGTTCTAAGTTTCGAGTTGTAATCCTTATGTTGTAATCAATAGAAGTGTGATGATCATCATTATTAGAGCATTGCCCAAAAAAAAAAGAAAGGCCAAAGAAAAAAAGAAAGGCCCAAAAAAAAAGAAAAAAATAAAAAGGGCAATGCTACTATCTCTTTTTCCACACTTGTGCTTCAAAGTAGCACCTTGTTCTTCATGTAGTGAGTCTCATATATTGTGCTTCAAAGTAGCACCTTGTTCTTCATGTAGTGAGTCTCATAAGTTGTCTTTTTATACTAGTGGGAATTTTTCATTATAGAACTTGGCTTGTATATTCCTACGATGGGCTTCCTCAAATGCCCTAGGTCTTCATGAGCAAGCAAGTTGGATGCACACCCACTAGTTTTCTTTTGTTGAGCATTCATAGCTCTAGTGCATCCGTTGCATGGCAATCCCTACTCCTCATGTTGACATCAATTGATGGGCATCTCCATAGCCCGTTGATTATCCTCGTCAATGTGAGACTTTCTCCTTTTTTGTCTTCTCCACACAATCCCCATCATCATATTCTATTCCACCCATAGTGCTATATCCATGGCTCACGCTCATGTATTGCGTGAAGGTTGAAAAAGTTTGAGATTATTTAAGTATGAAACAATTGCTTGGCTTGTCATCGGGGGTATAGAAGTTGGGAACATCTTTGTGTGACGAAAATGAAGCATAGCCTAACTATATGATTTTGTAGGGATAAACTTTCTTTTGCTATGCTATTTTGAGAAGACATGATTGCTTTGATTAGTATGCTTGAAGTATTATTATTTTTGTGTCAATATGAACTTTTGTCTTGAATCTTTCGGATCTGAATATTCATATCACAATTAAGAAGATTTACATTGAAATTATGCCAAAGTATCACTCCGCATCAAAAATTCTTTTTTTTATCATTTACCTACTCGAGGACGAGCAGGAATTAAGCTTGGGGATGCCTGATACATCTCCAACGTATCTATAATTTTTGATTGCTCCATGCTACTTTATCTACTGTTTCGGACTATATTGGGCTTTATTTTCCACTTTTATATTATTTTTGGGACTAACCTATTAACCGGAGGCCCAGCCCAGAATTGCTGTTTTTTGCCTATTTCAGTGTTTCGAAGAAACGGAATATCAAACGGAGTCCAAACGGAATGAAACCTTCGGGAACGTGATTTTCTCACCGAACGTGATCGAGGAGACTTGGACCCTACTCCAAGAAGTAACAGAGGCGGTCACGAGGGTGGGGGCGCCCCCCCCCCCTAGGGCGCACCCCCTGCCTCGTGGCCCCCCTGTTGCTCCACCGACGTACTCCTTCCTCCTATATATACCTACGTATCCCCAAACGATCAGAACAGGAGCCAAAAACCTAATTCCACCGCCGCAACCTTCCGTATCCACGAGATCCCATCTTGGGGCCTGTTCCGGAGCTCCGCCGGAGGGGGCATCCACCACGGAGGGCTTCTACATCAACACCATAGCCCCTCCGATGAAGTGTGAGTAGTTTACTTCAGACCTTCGGGTCCATAGCTAGTAGCTAGATGGCTTCTTCTCTCTTTTTGGATCTCAATACAATGTTCTCCCCCTCTCTCGTGGAGATCTATTCGATGTAATCTTCTTTTTGCGGTGTGTTTGTTGAGACGATGAATTGTGGGTTTATGATCCAGCTTATCTATGAATAATATTTGAATCTTCTCTGAATTCTTTTATGTATGATTGAGTTATCTTTGCAAGTCTCTTCGAATTATCCTTTTGGTTTGGCCAACTAGATTGGTAGTTCTTGCAATGGGAGAAGTGCTTAGCTTTGGGTTCAATCTTGCGGTGTCCTTTCCCAGTGACAGAAGGGGCAGCAAGGCACGTATTGTATTGTTGCCATCGAGGATAACAAGATGGGGTTTTTATCATATTGCATGAATTTATCCCTCTACACCATGTCATCTTGCTTAAGGCGTTACTCTGTTTTTAACTTAATACACTAGATGCATGTTGGATTGCGGTCGATGAGTGGAGTAATAGTAGTAGATGCAGAATCATTTCGATCTACTTGTCTTGGACGTGATGCCTATATACATGATCATACGTAGATATACTCATAACTATGCTCAATTCTGTCAATTGCTCAACAGTAATTTGTTCACCTACCGTAGAATATTTATGCTCTTGAGAGAAGCCACTAGTGAAACCTATGGCCCCCGGGTCTATTCTCATCATATCAATCTCTACTACTTTATTATTTTCTTTGTTTTTACTTTGCCTTTTACTTTTTACGTTGAATCTTTATACCAAAAATACCAAAAATATTATTTATCATCTCTATCAGATCTCACTCTCGTAAGTGACCGTGAAGGGATTGACAACCCCTAATCGCGTTGGTTGCGAGGAGCTATCGTTTTGTGTAGGTACGAGGGACTTGTGCGTGGTCTCCTACTGGATTGATACCTTGGTTCTTAAAAACTGAGGGAAATACTTACGCTACTTTGCTGCATCATCCTCTCCTCTTCGGGGAAATCCAACGCAGTGCTCAAGAGGTAGCAAGAAGAATTTCTAGCGCCGTTGTCGGGGAGGCTCACGCAAGCAAGTCAACCATACCAAGTACCCATCACAATCCCTATCTCTCGCATTACATTATTTGCCATTTACCTCTCGTTTTCCTCTCCCCCACTTCACCCTTGCCATTTTATTCGCCCTCTCTTTCCCAATCTCTTCCCTCTTTTCCGTTTGCCTTCTCGTTGCCATGGCCGAATCAAAAAGAACTACGGGTTTTCTCCCGAGCTCTAGTGCCTTGGACAACCCCTCTATCCTCTCTAAGCTCATAAATAATTATGGTATAGAAAGACCCACCGGGGTCTCCAATGAGAGCTTGAATAATTTTGATGAGGATGAGTCTGGAATTTTTCGCTATTTACTTGATGAGTCTTTAAAAGATGCTTGGGATAGGTTACTTAGGATTCGGGCTAGTTATGTACCACAATATCAAATTGAAATTTACCTAAAAAGCTTTTATGTTGGCCTGCCCGCTTCTTTCAAACAAGTTTTAGATTCCATCTTTGAAGAAGGTTTTCTTAAAGGGGATGCTATAGATACCTATGAAAGAATGAAAAAATATATTTGGGCACCCCATGAATGATAAGGTTGAATTGACTACTCTCTTGCGCTTTTATCAAAATGAAATTATTAAAGAGATGAAGTCTAGTTTAGAGGAAAATTTCCGTAACGTGCTTAATCTTACTTCTTCCATTAATGGCCATGTGCTTAACTTAAATAGAAGAATGAATGCCATAGAAAGGATATCCACCTCTCCAAGTACCAAAGATGGCAATACCTAGATCTATCCTTGCTTTTATGCCTAGCTAGGGGCGTTAAACGATAGCGCTTGTTGGGAGGCAACCCAATTTTATTTTGTGTTTTTTGTTTTTGCTTCTATTTAGGAATAAATAATACATCTAGCTTCTCTTTGGATGTGGTTTTATGTTTTAATTAGTGTTTGTGCCAAGTAGAACCTATAGCATAACCTACGATGATAGTTGATTTGATTCTACTGAAAAACAGAAACTTTGCGCGCACGAATATAATTTTGTTAAATCACAGGAACGTGATTTTGCGTTGATTCTTTTTGATGCTGTTCAATAAACAAATTGTCCAGGACTTCCTATTTTGGTAGAATTTTTAGAGTTCCAGAAGTTTGCGTTAGTTACAGATTACTACAGACTGTTCTGTTTTTGACAGATTCTGTTTTGTGTGTGTTGTTTGCTTATTTTTGATGACTCTATGGCTAGTAAAATAGTTTATAATCCATATAGAAGTTGGAATACAGTAGTTTTAACACCAATATAAATAAAGAATTAGTTTATTACAGTACCTTGAAGTAGTCTTTTGTTTTCTTTCTCTAACGGAGCTCACGAGATTTCTATTGAGTTTTGTGTTGTGAAGTTTTCAAGTTTTGGGTGAATTCTTTTGATGGATTATGGAACAAGGAGTGGCAAGAGCCTAAGCTTGGGGATGCCCATGGCACCCCCAATATAATCTAAAGACACCAAAAAGTCAAAGCTTAGGGATGCCCCGGAAGGCATCCCCTCTTTCGTCCACTTCCATCGGTAATTTACTTGGAGCTATATTTTTATTCACTATATGATATGTGCTTTGCTTGGAGCGTCTTGTATTATTTGTGTATTTGCTTGTTAGTCTACCACAATCATCCTTGTTGTACACACCTTTTGAGAGAGCCATACATGAATTGGAATTTGTTAGAATACTCTATGTGCTTCACTTATATCTTTTGAGCTTGATAGTTTTGCTTATAGTGCTTCACTTATATCTTTTGAGTGTGATAATTTTTGCTCTAGTACTTCACTTAGATCTTTTAGAGCACAGTGGTGGATTTGTTTTAAAGAAACTATTGATCTCTCATGCTTCACTTAGATTATTTTGAGAGTCATTAATAGCATGGTAATTTGCTTAATATTAATATACTTGGTATTCATGATATGTGAAACTTTCTTTTGAGTGCGTTGAATACTAAGATAAGTTTGATGCTTGATAATTGTTTTGAGATATGGAGGTGATAATATCAAAGTCGTGCTAGTTGGGTGATTATGAATTCAAAGAATGCTTGTGTTGAAGTTTGCAAGTCCCATAGCATGCACGTATGGTTAAAGTTGTGTAACAAATTTGAAACATGAAGTGTACCTGGCTTGTTCATCCTTATGAGTGGCAGTCAGGGACGAGCGATGGTCTTTTCCTACCAATCTATCCCCCTAGGAGCATGCATGTAGTACTTGATTTTTGATGACTTCTAAATTTTTGCAATAAGTATATGAGTTCTTTTGACTAATGTTGAGTCCATGGATTATACGCACTCTCACCTTTCTGCCTTTGCTAGCCTCTTCGGTACCGTGCATTGCCCTTTCTCACCTTGAGAATTGGTGCAAACTTCGTCGGTGCATCCAAACCCCGTGATACGATACGCTCTATCACACATAAACCTCCTTATATCTTCCTCAAAACAGCCACCATACCTACCTATCATGGCATTTCCATAGCCATTCCGAGATATATTGACATGCAACTTCCATCATCATATTCATGACATACATTACTTTTGTCATATTGCCATTGCATGATCATGTAGTTGACATCGTATTTGTGGCAAAGCCACCATGCATTATTTTTCATACATGTCACACTTGATTCATTGCACCATCCCGGTACACCGCCGGAGGCATTCATATAGAGTCATATCTTGTTCTAAGTTTCGAGTTGTAATCCTTATGTTGTAATCAATAGAAGTGTGATGATCATCATTATTAGAGCATTGCCCAAAAAAAGAGAAAGGCCAAAGAAAAAAAAGAAAGGCCCAAAAAAGAAAATAAATAAAAAGGGTAATGCTACTATCTCTTTTTCCACACTTGTGATTCAAAGTAGCACCTTGTTATTCATGTAGTGAGTCTCATATATTGTGCTTCAAAGTAGCACCTTGTTCTTCATGTAGTGAGTCTCATAAGTTGTCTTTTTATACTAGTGGGAATTTTTCATTATTGAACTTGGCTTGTATATTCCTACAATGGGCTTCCTCAAATGCACTAGGTCTTCATGAGCAAGCGAGTTCGATGCACACCCACTAGTTTTCTTTTGTTGAGCATTCATAGCTCTAGTGCATCCGTTGCATGGCAATACCTACTCCTCATGTTGACATCAATTAATGGGCAACTCCATAGCCCGTTGATTATCCTCGTCAATGTGAGACTTTCTCCTTTTTTGTCTTCTCCACACAATCCCCATCATCATATTCTATTCCACCCATAGTGCTATATCCATGGCTCACGCTCATGTATTGCCTGAAGGTTGAAAAATTTTGAGATTATTTAAGTATGAAACAATTGCTTGGCTTGTCATCGGGGGTATAGAAGCTGGGAACATCTTTGTGTGATGAAAATGAAGCATAGCCTAACTATATGATTTTGTAGGGATAAACTTTCTTTTGCCATGCTATTTTGAGAAGACATGATTGCTTTGATTAGTATGCTTGAAGTATTATTATTTTTGTGTCAATATGAACTTTTGTCTTGAATCTTTTGGATCTGAATATTCATATCACAATTAAGAAGATTTACATTGAAATTATGCCAAAGTATCACTCCGCATCAAAATTTCTTTTTTTATCATTTACCTACTCGAGGACGAGCAGGAGTTAAGCTTGGGGATGCCTGATACGTCTCCAACATATCTATAATTTTTTATTGCTCCATGCTACTTTATCTACTGTTTCGGACTATATTGGGCTTTATTTTCCACTTTTATATTATTTTTGGGACTAACCTATTAATCGGAGGCCCAGCCCAGAATTGTTGTTTTTTGCCTATTTCAGTGTTTCTAAGAAACGGAATATCAAATGGAGTCCAAACGGAATGAAACCTTCGGGAACGTGATTTTCTCACCGAACGTGATCCAGGAGACTTGGACCCTACTCCAAGAAGTAACGGAGGCGGTCACGAGGGTGGGGGCAGCCCCCCTCCTAGGTCGCGCCCCCCTGCCTCGTGGCCCCCCTCTTGCTCCACCGACGTACTCCATCCTCCTATATATACCTACGTATCCCCAAACGATCAGAACAGGAGCCAAAAACCTAATTCCACCGTTGCAACCTTCTGTATCCACGAGATCCCATCTTGGGGCCTGTTCTGGAGCTCCACCGGAGGGGGCATCCACCATGGAGGGCTTCTACATCAACACCATAGCCCTCCGATGAAGTGTGAGTAGTTTACTTCAGACCCTTGGGTCCATAGCTAGTAGCTAGATGGCTTATTCTCTCTTTTTGGATCTCAATACAATGTTCTCCCCCTCTCTCGTGGAGATCTATTCGATGTAATCTTCTTTTTGCGGTGTGTTTGTTGAGACCGATGAATTGTGGGTTTATGATCCAGCTTATCTATGAACAATATTTGAATCTTCTCTGAATTCTTTTATGTATGATTGAGTTATCTTTGCAAGTCTCTTCGAATTATCCTTTTGGTTTGGCCAACTAGATTGGTAGTTCTTGCAATGGAGAAGTGCTTAGCTTTGGGTTCAATCTTGCGGTGTCCTTTCCCAGTGACAGAAGGGGCAGCAAGGCACGTATTGTATTGTTGCCATCGAGGATAACAAGATGGGGTTTTATCATATTGCATGAATTTATCCCTCTACATCATGTCATCTTGCTTAAGGCGTTACTCTATTTTTAACTTAATACTCTAGATGCATGTTGGATTGCGGTCGATGAGTGGAGTAATAGTAGTAGATGCAGAATCGTTTCGATCTACTTGTCTTGGACGTGATGCCTATATACATGATCATACGTAGATATACTCATAACTATGCTCAATTCTATCAATTGCTCAACAGTAATTTGTTCACCCACCGTAGAATATTTATGCTCTTGAGAGAAGCCACTAGTGAAACCTATGGCCCCCGGGTCTATTCTCATCATATCAATCTCTACTACTTTATTATTTGCTTTGTTTTTACTTTGCCTTTTACTTTTACGTTGAATCTTTATACCAAAAATACCAAAAATATTATTTATCATCTCTATCAGATCTCACTCTCGTAAGTGACTGTGAAGGGATTGACAACCCCAAATCGCGTTGGTTGCGAGGAGCTATCGTTTTGTGTAGGTACGAGGGACTTGTGCGTGGTCTCCTACTGGATTGATACCTTGGTTCTCAAAAATTGAGGGAAATACTTACGCTACTTTGCTGCATCATCCTCTCCTCTTCGGGGAAATCCAACGCAGTGCTCAAGAGGTAGGAACCACAGGTCCCCGAGTGGATATCGTTTAGGATCATTCGACCTTCTTCCGGGGTGATGCAGCGCTGAGCCACTCCTGTGACACTTTCTCTGTAAAGTTGTCCTTTTATCACTGTGAAGGCTTTGGATCGATGGACTATCTGGTGAGCTTCATCCTCATCCTCTGGGAGCTCCTACTTGAGAATGTACGCAATGTACGGTACCGTCCAATCGGGCATGATCACCAAGACTTCCATGATCAAGTCGACCATGGTTGGAACCTCAATCTCAGTCGGGTCAGTTGAAATTATTGGTTGCGGGGGCTCTTCCTTGAAGGGATCTTCTTGCACTGACGGGGTATGGAGATGCTCCAAGAACACGTTGTTGGGGATAGGCTTCCGAGTGGAACCTATCTTCGCCAGATCATCAGCAGCTTGATTCTTGATTCGTGGTATGTGGTGGAGCTCTAACCCCTCAAACTTCTTCTCTAGCTTTCTCACTGCATTGCAATAACCGGTCTTTGCGGGACTCCTGACGTCCCATTCCTTCATTACTTGATTAACCACTAAGTCTGAGTCGCCATAGACCATCAAGCGCCGGACGCCGAGTGAAATGGCCATACGCAACCCATACAATAATGCCTCATACTCAGTTTCATTGTTTGAAGAATCAAAGTGAATCTGGAGGACATAACCAGTCCTGCGCCAGAGCCATTCAACATCTTGGATCCATCAAAGAACATGGTCCAATGTTCCTACTAAATCTGAGTCAACTACTGTTGTTCTATCCACTCTGCGAGGAAATCTGCAATTGCTTAAGACTTTATGGCCTTCTTTGCCTCAAACTTGATATCTAAAGGAAGAAGTTCAATCGCCCATTTTGCCACTCGACCAGTTGCATCTCTATTATCCAGAATTTTTGACAATGGAGCGTCACTGACGACTGAAACTGAGTGATTAGAGAAATAGTGTGCAACCTTCTTCGTGGTCAGGTAAATCCCATAAACAAGCTTCTGATAGTGAGGGTATCTCTGCTTGGACAGGGTTAAGACTTCTGAAATGTAATACACAGGGGCGCTGAACTTTGAAGGCTTTGCCTTCTTCTTCCCGCTCGACTGTGAGCACTGTGCTAACAACTTGTCCCGTGGCTGCAATGTAAAGCAGTAAAGGCTCCTTGCTAACTGGAGCAGCAAGCACCGGTTGGGTGGAAAGCGGGGCTTTGAGCTCTTCAAATGCTACTTCAGCTTCGTCATTCCACTCGAACTTGTCAGACTTCTTCATCAGTAGGTAAAGAGGCAGTGCCTTTTCACCAAGGCGTGAGATGAATCGGCTCAATGCAGCCAAACAACCAGTAAGCTTCTGAACATCATGCACACGCACTGGGTGCTTCATTCGGAGGATTGTGTCAATCTTCTCTGGATTCGCGTTGATTCCTTGTTCAGAAACAAGAAAACCGAGTAACTTTCCGCCGGGGACTCCGAATGTGCATTCTAATGGATTGAGCTTGATATCATACCTTCTTAAATTGGCAAAGGTTTCAGCAAGGTCAGTCAGCAGGTCGGAACCTTTGCGTGACTTAACCACTATGTCATCCATGTATGCTTCCATATTTCGACAGATTTGAGTGAGCAGGCACTTCTAAATCATGCGCATGAATGGGGCACCAGAATTCTTGAGGCCAAAGGGGATTGTAACATAGCAAAAACACCCGAACGGGGTGATGAAATCTGTCTTTATCTCATTGGATCCATACAGTTGGATCTCATGGTACCCAGAATAAGCGTCCAGAAAGGACAGTCGTTCACATCCCGCAGTCGAGTCGACTATCTGGTCGATGAGGGGCAAAGGAAAATGATCTTTCGGGCAGGCCCTGTCAGGACCCCGACTCGATGTCACATCGATCTAGCTGGTAACACCTCATATCACTTTGCGGCCTCACGCACGGTATCCCCACGGGTGTCGTCTTACCTTTTTCCCGGGACCGTTTGCGCCTTTTGGCTCACGTATATGATAGTGTCGCTAGCATCCATATGATAAAGAGCCCGGGCTGACATGACTAGTCGTAAACCCAAAGTGGCACAGACTTACAGGGACAGGCATCCATGACCCAGCTTCGAACGTGTCGGTCATCAGCAAGTGGGTCCGGGCTGTAGCACTGGGCTAGCAGGACTCCGGTAAACCGGGCTGTAGCGGGCTAACAGGACTCCGGTACTCAAAGCGTGACATTTCCCCGAAGGGACAGACACAGGAACGAAGAAGGACACATGCCGGCCAGCCTAAGTGTTCCAGAGCAGTAGCAAGCTACCATGGCTCAGCGGTAACACTAGGAGACATTTCCCGGTAAGAGAGGCTACTAAAGATAAACAACTAGATAGTCAGATCCCACACATACCAAGCATTTCAATCATACACACAATATGCTCGATATGTGCAAATACAACGAAGCATCACAACATGACTCTACGACACAAGTACTTTATTTAAGGCTCAGGGAGCCATACATAACATACACACAAAGGTACGGGTCTCACGACCCAACATACAAGTCATACAATCATACAAGCCAACAGCGGAAGTAACTTGTCTGAGTACAGACAACTAGTAAAATAAAAGAGGCTTGGAAAGCCTGGCTATACTATGTGGTCCTTCACAAGCTCAGGGTCACCACCTGGGTCTTTAGCCTACTCGTTGATGTCAACGTCTACATAGAACCCATCAGAAGGGGTTGCAGCGTCTTCTGTAAAAATGTAGATTATAGCAACATGAGTACAAAGGTACTCAGCAAGACTTACATCAGATCCTACATACATGCATAGTATCAAGAAGGGTTGGTGGAGTTATTGCAGCAAGCCAGCTTTGACTCTTGGCTAGACTATCCTACGATACTCCAACTTGAAATAGTTTTGCGCACACGAGTCCACTACTCACCACTTCAATACACTACCGAGGATCCACCTCCGTCTTCCTACGGAAGAGCCATCCTCGGCACTCACACTTATCTTGAGGCTTTTAGTAGTTTCCATTTACTTGTCTATGAACTGTATAGGCAACCAAGTAGTCCTTTACCGCGGACGCGGCTATTCGAATAGATCATGTTAACCCTGCAGGGGTGTACTTCTTCATACATGTTTCCACCACTTAGCGTCTGCACACGACATGTGCTCGGCAGACTTCAAGCGAAAGCCGACGTGGGTGTAGACCACGACCTACCTAAACACTTAAGCCTCTAGTCCAGGTTTATCGCCTATTCAGGTTCCATCCGCAGGGAGTCCGGCCGAGGTTTCCCATACGGCCCCGAACGATGTGAACAGGGTTCCCGAGATACCTAACGGGTATTCGGTACACCCGGCCACGTACCTACCGCATCACAGCCCACCCCTACGGTCAGCGCTGTCCACGGCCTCCAGTAGGCTACAAACACCAGAAACTACTTGCAACTCCTGGACAGAGAGCTAGGGTGAATAAGAAGTCGAGCGGGGTCATATTTCAGGGCCCAATGCATGGTAGTAGCTGTATCTTAAATCACACATACAGATCTCAGTGCTTAAGGTCGGCTTCAATGAAACAACCCACCATGTACTCCTACATGGCCTCTCATCGATACCTTTACCAAATCGTGTTCACCACACCACTCTTATTACCGACATAATCATTTCACTCTAGCCCATCACCCAGATGAACCAGACCTGACACAACTCTAAGCATAGCAGGCATAGCAAGGTAGGAACAACACATACATATGGCTCAATCAACTCCTACACATGCTAGTGGGTTTCATCTAGTTACTGTGGCAATGACAGGTCATGCAGAGGAAATGGGTTCAACTACCGTAGCACACAGCAGTTTGAATCGCGTTGTCTTAATGCAGTAAAATAGAGCAGGAGCGAGAACATGGGATTGTATCGATATGATCAAATGGTTGGTTGCTTGCCTGATGGTTCGTTGCACGGATACGATTCTTCGTTAGGGTAATCACGGTACTCCTCGGGGACAGATCCTGTCGCAAAGGATAACGATACACAGGCATCACCAAACAATGTGCAACAATATGATGCATGCATGAAACATGGCAATATGAGTGTGTTGGGCTAATGCAACTAAAGCCAGTAGGGTTTGAGCAAATTTGAATCAAAGATTCAAATTCCAAATTCAAATATGGCCTTTTAAAGTGCCTTTTCTTGTTCTGATTAAAACATCAATTTAACTTGTTTGATCATGCATGAAAATAGTACAGATGGATAGATTGGATTTTTCTGATCATTTTTCATATATAATTTGTCCAATTTGGAGTTACAGAATAAAAGTTATGAATTTTTGAAGTTTAAATAATATTCTGGAATTTCCTGATTTAATTTAAATCCAGAAATATCATTTACTGCGTCAGCCTGACATCACAGTGACATCAGCAGGTCAACAGGGCTGGCTCGGGTCAAACCTGACGTGTGGGGTCCACACGTCAGTGTCACAGGGGCTAATCCCGCGTTGACCCGGGCTGGTTAGCTTTGACTAAGCCCTGGGGCCCACTTGTCAGCGTCAGTAGGTGGTGGATTAGTGGTTAATCAACTAGGCCACGTCAGCTCGCCGGAGTTCTGGCCGGCGGCGACCAACAGTGCGGCGGCGATAGTGGTTTTGGTCGTTTCGGCCACCAAATGGACCGCGGAGACCACCGGAGTGAAGCTGAGGACGACCCACGGCTCTTGGCGGAGTCAGTTGGGGTCGGGGTGGCCGGAGTTGACGGCGGTGAGCTCGGCTGCGGCCGCCGGGGTTCGGTCGTGCACGGGAGTGGTGCTGGAGCTCGAAGTCGAGCAAAGTGAGGCGCTAGGGATGCTCTACTGGGTTCTGTGAACGCGTTGGACTCGCCGGGGTGACCAAATGGTCACCGGAGCTGCGTCGACGGCGAGCTCGGCGACGGCGGAGGTTCGGCCGTGGTGGAGATGAAGCTACGGTGAGGGAACGAGGGGGAGAAGAGGGGGAAACGGTGGCGTAGCTCACCGCGGTTGCAGTGGGCGTCGAAGCGGGCTCGGGGACGCGCTGGAGACGGCGAATTCGTCGGCGACGGTGGTCGGAGCCCGAAGAGGGGAACGGCGACGTGGCGGCGATGCAGGGCTTCCGGGGACTCGTGGAGCGGTGGGGAGGAAGAGGGAGTTGTGGCGGAGCTTCTGAGCTACTCGGGGGAGCGAGGGGTGGCCGGAGACAGTGGCTACGGCGAACGGCGGCGACGGTGTGCTTCGGCCGAGAGCGAGAGAGAGCGAGGGAGAAACGGGGGAGAGTGAGCGAGAGCAGGGGGGATCGGGACGGGCTGCGGACGTCGTCCACGCGGCCAGGAGGGCGTCGGCAAGCAGGAGGTGGCCGCGCGGCCGCGCGCGCGCGAGCACGCAGCAGCTTCGGGGCGTGGGGAGGAAGACGACGGGGAGCTACAGTGTTGGGCTGGGTCGGCTGCTAGCTGGGCCGGCCAGCTGGCTGGGCCGCACAGGTAAGTCTTTCCCCTTTCTTTTCTGTTTTCTGTTTTATTTAATATATCTGCAACTTTGTTGAATTAATTAAAATACCTAGGCAACTCCAAAATTCACCAAACTACTCCTGGTCCATAGTTGGATTATTTCCAACATGAAACATTTTAGTTTGGAGATATTTGAGCATTTAAATATTTTATATTATTTTAAATGCCCAAATTCAAATATCTATGATTTAATTCAAAGACCCTAGGATGGCCTAGAAAAATGTGCACCACTTTTGTCAGAGGTTCTGAACCAAGGCTAAAATGATGGACATTTTAGAAGGGCATTTCAGGTTCATTGAAAAATTATTTTAGTAACCCTAGTTGGTTTCAGAGGGGACTGGGGGTTCTGTCATCCCCATTTCAAGTTTCTGATGAAAGAGTAAACATGATGCAACACTCTAATGCATGACTAGCTAGGGTGTGACAACTCACCCCCACTCAAAAGAATCTCGTCCCGAGATTTGGGTTCCTCCGAGAAGAAGGCGGGATATTCAAGTCGAAGACGATCCTCCCTTTCCCAAGTTGCTTCATCCTCAGAATGGTGCGACCATTGAACCTTGAGAAACTTGATATTATGACGTCGCGTGGTACGTTCGGCTTGATCGAGGATACGAATGGGGTACTCTCGATATGTAAGATTATCTTGGAGATCAAGCGTTTCGTGGTCCACTTCACGGATAGGATCCGAGAAGCAACGCCTGAGTTGAGAAACGTGGAAGACATCGTGAACTCTGGAGAGGTGCGGAGGTAGTTCCAATTGGTAGGCAACTTCTCCTCGTTTGGCAAGAATGCGAAAAGGTCCAATGTAACGAGGAGCCAATTTGCCTTTGATACCGAAACGATGGGTTCCCTTCAGAGGGGTGACCCGAAGGTAAGCCTTCTCGTCAACCTCGAAAGTCATAGCCTTATGTTTTCGGTCATATTGACTCTTTTGACGGGATTGGGCTGTTTTCAACTTTTCACGAACGATACGAACTTGTTCTTCTGCTTCCTGAATCATATCCGGGCCAAAGAATTGTCTTTCCCCGGTCTCTGACCAGTTAAGGGGTGTTCGACATCGTCGTCCATAGAGAACTTCAAAAGGGGCTTTACCCAAGCTAGATTGATAGCTGTTGTTGTAAGCGAATTCGGCAAATGGAAGGCACTTCTCCCAGTCCATTCCGAAAGAGATAACAGAGGCTCGAAGCATGTCTTCTAGAATCTGATTGACGCGTTCCACTTGACCACTTGACTGAGGGTGGAAAGCGGTGCTAAAGGAGAGACGGGTTCCCATAGCATTTTGGAAACTTTCCCAAAATCGAGAGGTGAAAAGACTTCCTCGATCCGAATTGATTTCCAAAGGAACACCATGGAGGGACACTATTCGGGAGATGTATAAGTCTGCCAGCTGACTAGCGGTTATACTCTCACGAACAGGTAAGAAATGAGCTACTTTGGAAAGACGATCGACCACGACGAAAATAGCATTATTCCCTCTTTGGTCCTGGGAAAACCGGTAATGAAATCCATACCAATTTTATCCCATTTCCATTCAGGAATAGCTAAGGGTTGAAGGGTGCCAGCAGGCCGTTGATGCTCTGCTTTTACACGACGACAGACGTCGCAATTGGCAATATACTGAGCAATTTCTCTCTTCATCCTAGTCCACCAGAACCTCTGGCGTAGGTCCTGATACATCTTAGTACTACCGGGATGAATGGTGAGAGGAGATTCATGGGCCTCCTTAAGGATCAACTGCCGCAGATGCTGGTTCTTGGGAACCACTAGACGATTCTCAAAGTACACAACACCATGATCATTTGTGGAGAAACAACTAGCACCTCCGCTAGCAATGTTCTCCTTGATTTTAGATATTCCCTTATCTCGCTTTTGGGCAGCGATGATTTGATCCGTAAGAGTAGGTTTTGCCACCAAGGTGGAAAGAAAACCTTGAGGTACAATGTGAAGGTTAAGCTTCCGAAATTCCTCATGGAGAAGCGGTTGACTTTGTTGTAACATCAGATTGTTACAATAAGATTTACGACTTAGCGCATCAGCCATGACGTTGGCTTTCCCTGGGGTATAGGTTATTCCTAAGTCGAAGTCTGTGATCAATTCAACCCAACGTCTCTGCCTGAGATTCAAATCCGGTTGGGTGAAGATGTACTTCAGGCTTTGGTGATCAGTGAATATTTCGCAACGATTACCGAGGAGGTAATGTCGCCAGGTCTTAAGTGCATAGACTACGGCTGCAAGTTCTAGATCATGAGTAGGATAATTCTCCTCATGTGGGTGCAATTGCCGTGAAGCGTAAGCAATTACGTGTCGATCTTGCATAAGAATGCAACCTAGTCCTTGTCGCGAGGCGTCGCAGTAGATAACAAAGTCCTTGGAGAAGTCTGGCGGTACCAGCACGGGAGCAGAAGTCAGGCGTCTTTTCAGTTCCTGAAAACTGTGCTCACATTGTGGAGTCCATTCGAACTTCTTATCTTTCTTGAGGAGTTCGGTTAGAGGTTTAGCAACTTTGGAGAAGTTCTCGACAAAGCGACGGCAATAGCTCGCTAAGCCTAGAAAACTCCGAACTTGCTTGACCGATTCGGGTGGAGTCCAATCAAGGACGGCTTGAACTCGCTCAGGGTTAACAGCAATACCTTTACCAGATATTACATGACCCAGATAGGTCACTTCTGGCAACCAGAATTCACATTTTGAAAATTTGGCATAAAGGCGATGCTCACGAAGTTTCTGCAACACTAGCCTTAGATGTTCGGCATGTTCTTCCTCGTTCTTGGAGTAGATGAGTATATCATCGAGATAAACTACGACGAATTTATCCAAATACTCCATGAAGATTGAGTTCATTAACCGAGAAAAGGTGGCTGGAGCGTTGGTTAAACCGAAGGACATGACGGTGTACTCGTATTGGCCATAACGAGTAACAAAGGCCGTTTTAGGAATGTCCCCGTTTCTGATTTTGATTTGATGGTAGCCCAACCTCAAATCCATCTTAGAGAAGACTGAGGATCCAGCGAGCTGATCATACAGGTCGTTGATCCTGGGAAGTGGATATTTGTTCTTGATTGTGACCAAATTGACAGGTCGGTAATCTACAACCATCCGGTCCGTACCATCCTTCTTCTTGACGAATAGGACGGGGCAAGCCCACGGAGATGAACTAGGGCGGATGAAACCCTTTTTCAAGGATTCATCGAGTTGTTTCTTAAGCTCGGCTAGTTCTAGGGGTGCCATCTTATAAGGTCTTCTAGCAATCGGAACGGTTCCGGGGATGAGGTCTATTACAAACTCAACATCCCTGTCAGGTGGAACCCCTGGCAATTCCTCTGGAAAGACATCCGGAAAGTCACGGACTACCGGAACGTCCTCAAGGTCTGGCAAAGGGTTGGCGTTAAGAGAATATAGTTGTCGCTTGGCTATTCGAGTCAAGACATTGACTATCTTCCCCGAAGGGTGGGTGAGTTGAACAGTCCTAGAGAAGCAATCAATTTGGGCATGATGAGCTGACATCCAGTCCATACCCAAAATGATATTAATATCTGAAGATTTAAGGGCTATCAAAGACGCAAGGAAAACAAGTCTGTCGACTTGGATCTCATTTCCATAACTTACCCTAGAGGTCTGCCATCTAGACCCAGGGGTAGAGATTTCCATAGTGGACGGCAGATCACAGAATGCAACGTTATGCAAACGAGCATACTTTTCAGATATAAAGGAATGAGAGGCTCCTGTATCGAAAAGAACAGATGCCGGGTGGCAATTAACAAGAAGCGTACCGAGAACGACGTTGGGATCCTCTTGAGCTTCTTCGGCAGAGACACAGTTGACATGGCCACGTGAAGCGGTGACCGGTTTAGCATGGAACACTTTTCCTGTCGGCTTGCCACGGCCAACAGCTTTAGCAGATTGATTGGGGTTGGTCTGGGGACACTCACGCATATAGTGACCAGATTCCCCACACTTGAAACAAGTCACGGAACTGGTACGTGGAGGAGCATTATTGGTTGGACCCCCATAGGGCTTAGCTGGAGCAGACTGTTGAGCGGGGCGAGGCGCCTGGAAAGATGGCCTCGGTGTGAACCTGGGTGGCAGGGCGGTGTTGGGTACCCACACGCGGCGCTTCTGAGGACCAGCACCGGATGAGGAACCCGTGTCACGTCCATGCTTGCGTGTTGCGTCATAGTCAGTCTGACCAGTTTCAGCACTGATGGCTTTGTTGACAAGTTTCGAAAAGGATGTGCACTCATGCAGACGGAGGTCGCGGCGAAGCTCAGGACTAAGGCCCTTACGGAACCTTGCTTGCTTCTTGGCGTCAGTAGAAACTTCCTCGGTTGCATATCGTGCAAGATTACCAAACTCCCTGCTATAGACATCCACAGAAAGTCGGCCTTGGGTGAAATTGCAAAATTCTTCACGCTTACGGTCCATGAGACCCTCCGGAATGTGATGTTCACGGAAAGCCTCGCTGAACTCAGCCCAAGTTGTGACATGGCCCGCTGGGCGCATAGCTCCATAATTCTCCCACCATAGACTGGCGGGGCCTTCAAGATGATATGCAGCAAAGGTGACCTTGTCAGCCTCAGCTACCAGCGCGGAACGCAGCTTGTGAGAGATACTGCGAAGCCAGTCATCAGCGTCGAGAGGCTCGACGGAGTGGTGGAACGTGGGTGGATGCAATTTGATAAAATCACTGAGTGACACCACGTTAGCCCTCTGATGGTGTGCTGTATTCTGTTCAATACGCTCCAACAAACGGTTTGTCTCCCGCTTGTTTCTCTCAGCTTCCATCATCACCTCGGCTAGTGAAGGAGGATGAGGCAGATTTTCATTCCTGGCTTCACTGCCTTCGGCCTGCTCTTGGGAAGCAGGGTTAGCGCGCGTGTTGACCATCCTAGGTAAACAAGACAATGATTTAGTCAGAATGATAAATTCCGACATAGGATACATAATGTAAGGAATAACTCGGAATGCAAGATGATCATCCGTATGACATGGTAGATACATAAACTGCTTCTTTATTCCATCGTCATACACACCATACAGAGTTTAGTACAAGACCAAACAAAGTACTATTACGGTGAGAAAAGGATTACATCTCATCGGAGGCATTCCAAGCTCCTATACATTATTTTTCTACATCTCCGGAAAGAGTACAAACTAGGTCATATCCCACGAGTCACGCGGGACGATAGACGACACAGCTAGTGCGAACTAGTGATACTACTACTAACTCAGACCGATCCGTAGTAGTCCTCGTAGAAGTCACCTCCATAGCCCGGAAGTTCAACATGATCATCCGGAAACAGACGGTCTCGCGGAGCTTGTGGACCATAGGGGCTAGGATGAGGCCTTGGACCAACAAACGGTGGCCTGCGGGGACCGCGAGGTGGGGTGATGCCTCCTACATCACGCCAAACCATCACGTCTGGCAGAGCAGATCTCACAGGATAGAGATCGCGCATATCTGAATATCCAGCTTGCACCGCCGGTGCGAACCGAGTCAAAGTGGCCCAGTGGTCAGCACGGGTATTGAAGAGCTCTAACCTTAAGGCCCGATTTTCACGGTCCTTATCCTCGAGCATCTCAGCAGTGGTGCGAGTCCGTGAATCCTCCTGAGTGGAGTCAGCATAGATAGCCTGGAGATATCCTTGTGCTCCCGGAAGTGATCCTGGCATATACCGGAAATCAGAGTCCCGAAATAGACCAGATCTGACTCGCATAATGGTCATCATAGAGTAGGCGGCATCCTGCACAGCCATCTCGATAGTAACCCCGAGTCCATAGGAGCAGTGAAGAGGCTCAGTGGATCCAGGATAAGATGGAAATATCCTGACAGTGCAGAGATACTGGCTTTGATTAAAGTCTCGGAATTGCTCTTCGACCGTGTACTCAGGATACCAGCGGTATCCAGCCTCAGTCATTACCCTGACCAACTTAGCAGTATGGCCGGGTACATCTAGGCATCGAGTCAGGCGAACCACTTGATTGAGGTCGCGAGTGGCCATCTGAAAGCATAATTATAATGCAAAGGCATTAGAATTTCTAGCAAAATTTCGGCAGCATAACAGCTGTAAATGCTCAAAAAGGATATTGAGACATTTGACAAAGGATTTCGTACACACCCAACATCATCATATCAAGTTCTGAACCATTCTAACAACATAATGTGGTAGTAGAACTGAACTAGGCTTGTAACCATCAAACTTATAAGGTACTACTGATTAGTAACACGTGATCCTGATAGAGAGAACAGATCCTAATTCCTTAACCCCCGGTGGAAGAATGGACTGACTCAGATCAGAATGTCATAAGGTATAAGGAGTAAAAAGAGCCTTACGTTCCAACCCACAAACAATTCCCCTACATATAACTAAAGAATTTCTAGACTCAACATCGACCAGTTTGGCTTGGAGAACCTACAGGCAGTCCGGCTCTGATGCCAACGCTGTCAGGACCCCGACTCGATGTCACATCGATCTAGCTGGTAACACCTCATATCACTTTGCGGCCTCACGCACGGTATCCCCACGGGTGTCGTCTTACCTTTTTCCCGGGACCGTTTGCGCCTTTTGGCTCACGTATATGATAGTGTCGCTAGCATCCATATGATAAAGAGCCCGGGCTGACATGACTAGTCGTAAACCCAAAGTGGCACAGACTTACAGGGACAGGCATCCATGACCCAGCTTCGAACGTGTCGGTCATCAGCAAGTGGGTCCGGGCTGTAGCACTGGGCTAGCAGGACTCCGGTAAACCGGGCTGTAGCGGGCTAACAGGACTCCGGTACTCAAAGCGTGACATTTCCCCGAAGGGACAGACACAGGAACGAAGAAGGACACATGCCGGCCAGCCTAAGTGTTCCAGAGCAGTAGCAAGCTACCATGGCTCAGCGGTAACACTAGGAGACATTTCCCGGTAAGAGAGGCTACTAAAGATAAACAACTAGATAGTCAGATCCCACACATACCAAGCATTTCAATCATACACACAATATGCTCGATATGTGCAAATACAACGAAGCATCACAACATGACTCTACGACACAAGTACTTTATTTAAGGCTCAGGGAGCCATACATAATCATACACACAAAGGTACGGGTCTCACGACCCAACATACAAGTCATACAATCATACAAGCCAACAGCGGAAGTAACTTGTCTGAGTACAGACAACTAGTAAAATAAAAGAGGCTTGGAAAGCCTGGCTATACTATGTGGTCCTTCACAAGCTCAGGGTCACCACCTGGGTCTTTAGCCTACTCGTTGATGTCAACGTCTACATAGAACCCATCAGAAGGGGTTGCAGCGTCTTCTGTAAAAATGTAGATTATAGCAACATGAGTACAAAGGTACTCAGCAAGACTTACATCAGATCCTACATACATGCATAGTATCAAGAAGGGTTGGTGGAGTTATTGCAGCAAGCCAGCTTTGACTCTTGGCTAGACTATCCTACGATACTCCAACTTGAAATAGTTTTGCGCACACGAGTCCACTACTCACCACTTCAATACACTACCGAGGATCCACCTCCGTCTTCCTACGGAAGAGCCATCCTCGGCACTCACACTTATCTTGAGGCTTTTAGTAGTTTCCATTTACTTGTCTATGAACTGTATAGGCAACCAAGTAGTCCTTTACCGCGGACGCGGCTATTCGAATAGATCATGTTAACCCTGCAGGGGTGTACTTCTTCATACATGTTTCCACCACTTAGCGTCTGCACACGACATGTGCTCGGCAGACTTCAAGCGAAAGCCGACGTGGGTGTAGACCACGACCTACCTAAACACTTAAGCCTCTAGTCCAGGTTTATCGCCTATTCAGGTTCCATCCGCAGGGAGTCCGGCCGAGGTTTCCCATACGGCCCCGAACGATGTGAACAGGGTTCCCGAGATACCTAACGGGTATTCGGTACACCCGGCCACGTACCTACCGCATCACAGCCCACCCCTACGGTCAGCGCTGTCCACGGCCTCCAGTAGGCTACAAACACCAGAAACTACTTGCAACTCCTGGACAGAGAGCTAGGGTGATTAAGAAGTCGAGCGGGGTCATATTTCAGGGCCCAATGCATGGTAGTAGCTGTATCTTAAATCACACATACAGATCTCAGTGCTTAAGGTCGGCTTCAATGAAACAACCCACCATGTACTCCTACATGGCCTCTCATCGATACCTTTACCAAATCGTGTTCACCACACCACTCTTATTACCGACATAATCATTTCACTCTAGCCCATCACCCAGATGAACCAGACCTGACACAACTCTAAGCATAGCAGGCATAGCAAGGTAGGAACAACACATACATATGGCTCAATCAACTCCTACACATGCTAGTGGGTTTCATCTAGTTACTGTGGCAATGACAGGTCATGCAGAGGAAATGGGTTCAACTACCGCAGCACACAGCAGTTTGAATCGCGTTGTCTTAATGCAGTAAAAGAGAGCAGGAGCGAGAACATGGGATTGTATCGATATGATCAAATGGTTGGTTGCTTGCCTGATGGTTCGTTGCACGGATACGATTCTTCGTTAGGGTAATCACGGTACTCCTCGGGGACAGATCCTGTCGCAAAGGATAACGATACACAGGCATCACCAAACAATGTGCAACAATATGATGCATGCATGAAACATGGCAATATGAGTGTGTTGGGCTAATGCAACTAAAGCCAGTAGGGTTTGAGCAAATTTGAATCAAAGATTCAAATTTCAAATTCAAATATGGCCTTTTAAAGTGCCTTTTCTTGTTCTGATTAAAACATCAATTTAACTTGTTTGATCATGCATGAAAATAGTACAGATGGATAGATTGGATTTTTCTGATCATTTTTCATATATAATTTGTCCAATTTGGAGTTACAGAATAAAAGTTATGAATTTTTGAAGTTTAAATAATATTCTGGAATTTCCTGATTTAATTTAAATCCAGAAATATCATTTACTGCGTCAGCCTGACATCACAGTGACATCAGCAGGTCAACGGGGCTGGCTCGGGTCAAACCTGACGTGTGGGGTCCACACGTCAGTGTCACAGGGGCTAATCCCGCGTTGACCCCGGGCTGGTTAGCTTTGACTAAGCCCTGGGGCCCACTTGTCAGCGTCAGTAGGTGGTGGATTAGTGGTTAATCAACTAGGCCACGTCAGCTCGCCGGAGTTCTGGCCGGCGGCGACCAACAGTGCGGCGGCGATAGTGGTTTTGGTCGTTTCGGCCACCAAATGGACCGCGGAGATCACCGGAGTGAAGCTGAGGACGACCCGCGGCTCTTGGCGGAGTCCGTTGGGGTCGGGGTGGCCGGAGTTGACGGCGGTGAGCTCGGCTGCGGCCGCCGGGGTTCGGTCGTGCACGGGAGTGGTGCTGGAGCTCGAAGTCGAGCAAAGTGAGGCGCTAGGGATGCTCTACTGGGTTCTGTGAACGCGTTGGACTCGCCGGGGTGACCAAATGGTCACCGGAGCTGCGTCGACGGCGAGCTCGGCGACGGCGGAGGTTCGGCCGTGGTGGAGATGAAGCTACGGTGAGGGAACGAGGGGGAGAAGAGGGGGAAACGGTGGCGTAGCTCACCGCGGTTGCAGTGGGCGTCGAAGCGGGCTCGGGGACGCGCTGGAGACGGCGAATTCGTCGGCGACGGTGGTCGGAGCCCGAAGAGGGGAACGGCGACGTGGCGGCGATGCAGGGCTTCCGGGGACTCGTGGAGCGGTGGGGAGGAAGAGGGAGTTGTGGCGGAGCTTCTGAGCTACTCGGGGGAGCGAGGGGTGGCCGGAGACAGTGGCTACGGCGAACGGCGGCGACGGTGTGCTTCGGCCGAGAGCGAGAGAGAGCGAGGGAGAAACGGGGGAGAGTGAGCGAGAGCAGGGGGGATCGGGACGGGCTGCGGACGTCGTCCACGCGGCCAGGAGGGCGTCGGCAAGCAGGAGGTGGCCGCGCGGCCGCGCGCGCGCGAGCACGCAGCAGCTTCGGGGCGTGGGGAGGAAGACGACGGGGAGCTACAGTGTTGGGCTGGGTCGGCTGCTAGCTGGGCCGGCCAGCTGGCTGGGCCGCACAGGTAAGTCTTTCCCCTTTCTTTTCTGTTTTCTGTTTTATTTAATATATCTGCAACTTTGTTGAATTAATTAAAATACCTAGGCAACTCCAAAATTCACCAAACTACTCCTGGTCCATAGTTGGATTATTTCCAACATGAAACATTTTAGTTTGGAGATATTTGAGCATTTAAATATTTTATATTATTTTAAATGCCCAAATTCAAATATCTATGATTTAATTCAAAGACCCTATGATGGCCTAGAAAAATGTGCACCACTTTTGTCAGAGGTTCTGAACCAAGGCTAAAATGATGGACATTTTAGAAGGGCATTTCAGGTTCATTGAAAAATTATTTTAGTAACCCTAGTTGGTTTCAGAGGGGACTGGGGGTTCTGTCATCCCCATTTCAAGTTTCTGATGAAAAAGTAAACATGATGCAACACTCTAATGCATGACTAGCTAGGGTGTGACAGGCCCGATTGATGTGCTTGAAGTCAATACACATTCGAAGTGATTTATCTTTCTTGGGAACCATAACGACATTGGCAAGACACTCGGAGTGGTATATCTCGCGGATGAACTCAGCGGCCAGAAGCCGAGCCACCTCCTCGCCAATTGCCTTTCTCTTCTCCACGGCGGACCGACGGAGATGCTCCTTAACGGGTTTTGCCTTTGGGTCGACTCGCAAACGGTTCTCAGCCAGTCCCCTGGGTACACCTGGCATGTTAGATGGCTTCCATGTAAAGATGTCCCAGTTCTCACGGAGGAACTGGATGAGCGCTTCTTCCTATTTGTTGTCGAGTGTTGTTGAGATATGGGTCGGAGCAGCAGTCGGTCGGGTGAACGTGGGCTGGCTTGGTCTCGTCGGCCGACTGAAATGCGGACTTCGAGGCAGGCCTCTTGTCACGTAGCAAATCACTCAGATATGCAGTTTTCTGGTACTCTTGAAACTCTACTGCCGCCATCTGCTCATCTGCTATCTTTGCTGTAAGGGCATATTTATCCCCAAGTGGTTTTGGTGATTGATGACAATGCTTTTGCGGACTAATAGTGTGCGTTAAGTTCTTTCAGAGATTCATCCATTGGCACGAGATGATTTCCTCCCCTTGGTGTTTTATTCAAGACGGTGTAGCTCCTTCGCTTCATTGTTGGTGGACTAGTTTCGTAGGAGTCACCGTACTATCAAGAGGGGATCTGCTTTGGTAAGACTAGGGTGGAATCAACACGTACACATCCCTTTCACACCCTTCGTCTTCCTTTCGCACCTTTGGAGCTGCCCCCTTCTCTTCCGTACCTGCTTCGTCTTGTGCCAGCGGTAGTACCGCGGTCTACAGCGGTAGTACCGCCGAAGCCCTCCAGCGGTAGTACCGCTCCACGAAGCGGTAGTACCGCTCTCAGCGGTAGTACCGCTCCGCAGGGCGGTAGTACCGCTTGCGGGCTTCGGCCGTAGTACCGCAGCTATTCCGCGCTACTACCGCCTCGATTCGAGACTGGTGTTTTCTCGTGTCGGGTTTTGCGGCACTAGAAGCAGTAGTAGAAGCGGTAGTACCGCTCCAAGCGGTAGTACCGCTCCTACTCCCGCGGTAGTACCGCTCTGGTGCCAGTGGCCTGTCTTCCTCGCCAGCGCGGTAGTATCGCTGGGTAGGGAGCGGTAGTACCGCTCTCAGCGGTAGTACTGCCCTGCCCCAGCGGTAGTACCACTCTGTGCGGAGATGTACAGTGAGGTAACGGTTGGAATTGTTCCCCCACTATATAAAGGTGTCTTCTTCCTCCAAGTTGACTTACCTCTTTCCCTCAAAGCTCCATTGTTGCTCCAAGCTCCATTTTCACCTGATCTCTCTCCCTAGCCAATCAAACTTGTTGATTTGCTCGGGATTGGTTGAGAAGGCCCAGATCTACACTTCCACCAAGAGAAATTTGATTCCCCCCACTTATCCCGAGCGGATCTTGTTACTCTTGGGTGTTGAGCACCCTAGACGGTTGAGGTCACCTCGAAGCCATACTCCATTGTGGTGAAGCTTCATGGTGTTGTTGGGAGCCTCCAATTGTTGTGGAGATTGCCCCAACCTTGTTTGTAAAGGTTCGGTCGCCACCTTCAAGGGCACCAAATAGTGGAATCACGGCATCTCGCATTGTGTGAGGGCGTGAGGAGAATACGGTGGCCCTAGTGGCTTCTTGGGGAGCATTGTGCCTCCACACCGCTCTAACAGAGACGTACTTCCCCTTAAAAGGAAGGAACTCCGGTAACACATCCTCGTCTCCACCGGCTCCACTCTTGGTTATTTCGTGCTTTACTTTTGCAAGCCTACTTATTTTACATCCTTTGCTTGCTTGTGTGCTAGTTGTTATTGCATCATATAGGTTGCTCACTTAGTTGCACATCTAGACAACCTTTTTGTTGCAAAGTTCAATTTGGTAAAGAAAAGCTTAAAAATTGTTAGTTGCCTATTCACCCCCCCCCCTCTAGTCAACCATATCGATCCTTTCAATTGGTATCAGAGCCTCGTCTCTTTATTAAGGACTTTGTCATCCGAAGAGTATGGTTGACACCAACGACGGTGCGGAGGAACACTCCGGTGTGGATCCCATCTCGTCTTCGGCCGAAGGGGGAACCTCGGTCTCACGTGAGGAATTCAATGTGGCTTTAGACACATTGAAAACCTCCATGACGGCCGAGGTTAAAAGCATGTTTACTGAATTTCTAGAAGGACTCAAACTATCTACCTCGCCGATGAAAGTGGGTGATCCCACTAACAAGGTGACGGATGCTACCTCCGACAAGGGGGAAGCTAACAATGAAAAGAGTCCTTCTACTAGTGGTAGAAATGGCACCGGCATCTTTGCCCATGTGGAACCTCCTATTTATAGAGGACCGATTCCCTCCACTCATTTAAATCATGCCGGTCCTCCTCCTAAATATGAGAAGCATGAAGATTTTGACTCTTGGGTTTATCGCTTCAAGTGTCATTTAAAACATGTGAACACTAACCTTTGGAGAATCATCGAAGAAGGTTTTTATCCTCATGACCCAAGCAACTTCACCCCTAGAAGACGTGGACAATCAATTCAATGAGAGTGCTCTCTTCATCATCCAAGATGCCATCCTTCCCGAAGATCTTCCTCATCTTCGACCTCATGTCATGGCTAAAGAAGCATGGAAATGTGTCGAGGGTCTCTATCGAGGAAGTGCTAGCATTCAACGCTCCAACTATGAAGTGGTGCAAGATGAAGCCGATGAGTTTGCAATGAAAGAAGATGAAGAACCTCGTGAGCTCTTTTGAAGAGTGACCAAACTCGCAGTCGCACTCCGAGATCATGGAAGAAAGGACACGGATGACAATTGGATCAAGCAAAAGTTCCTCAAGGCCATGATGCCCTACAACAAGGCCATGTCCTCCGTCATTCGTCAAAGACCGGACTTCCACTCCATGACCTCAAGTGAAGTGTTGGATGAGTTCGTTGCAATGAGCATCTTAGACAAGACCGCCGACAATGCGGTGCTCCGTTCTCAAAGGGCAAAGAAGCCCAACCTTGCTTTGAAGGCCAAGGTTATTATGGAAGAAGAGGAAGAAGTGGAAGATGAGGAAAGCAACCCTGAAGACACCAAATTTGATTACCATGAGCACATGGCCCTTGCTTCAAGACAATTTTGGAGCAAGAAGAATTCAAGACCCAACTTCAACAAGAACAACTCAAGTGGCGTCAAGGGCAAGCAACAAGTTAGAACTTGCTTCAACTGTGGCAATGCGAGCCATTTCGTTGCGGATTGTCCTTACGAGAAGCGGGAAGACAATGGTGGCAAGTTCATCCGAAAAGACAAAGCCAAGTCCTTCCCCAACAAGAACAACTTCGCCAAGAAGACTCCCACTCGTGGGTTGGTGGTTCAAGAAGAATACCAAGAGGATGACGATGATGATGAAAATGAAGAAGCAATGGCCATGGCTTCCGCTGCCATTGCTACTACTCCCCAGGTGTCTCTCTTTGATTCACCCAACGAAAACATCACCGCCAAGTGCCTCATGGCTAAAGCTTCAAACAAGGTAACCCCCAACATTAAAACCACCATCATTACTAATCCCTCCATGGAGGAGTGCATTGATGAACATGATGGGTCTAATGAAGAAGTGAATGAGTTTGAGTCTTTTATGAGTAAGCTCAAGGGCAAGTCCAAGAAGCATTTTGTTGCTCTCTTGGAACAACTTGGTGAGGCCAATGACATGATCGAGGCTCACGAAGAAACCATGTCTAAGATGGAAGGTCATAGTCGTGACTATGCCGATGAGATATCGGATCTCTCTAATGCTCTTAGGAAGAGCGTGTGCATCGTTTGACTTTTGAGGAGTCACACAACGATGACCATGCTAAGTTAAAGAAAGATCTTGATCATGCTCTTGTCGTGTCTTGTGTGCTAACCTCCGAGAAGGCTAAACTTGGGGTTGATCATGCTAGACTCAAAGAGGAGTTTGAGATACTTGACAAGGCCCACAAGGTCTTGAAGGGTACTCATGCTAACCTCAAAGATTCTCATGCTCAACTCCAAGTTAAGCTAATCAAGGAAAAGGCCACCTTTCCTCATATGGTATTATTTGATAATGCATGTGCTACTAACCCGTGTTGTGAGCATGTGCATCTTGTGGAGGAGAATGCCAAGTTGAAGGATCAACTTGAGAAAGGCCTTGTGACTTGCATTGAAGGTGAGAAGAACCTCAACGACCTTTTGAGCAATCAAAAGGAAGTTGTGGCCAAGGAAGGAATTGGGTTTGCACCCAAGTCCAAGAGCAAGAAGAAGAAGAACAACAAGACCAAACGTCCTCTTCCTCTCAAACAAACGTTTGTGAAAGAGGGAGAGGGTGCTCCTAAGGAGAAGAAGGAAAAAGTGAAGGGAGTTGATGTCCAAAAGGGCAAAAGCATTTCCTCAAACAAAGCCGGCGACTTTAACCCGTCATATGTGTTGTGCCGTGCTAGTGATGGACATGTCTTTGCTAAATTTGTTGGTTCTCCTTATGAGTACATTGAATGGTCTATTTGGGTTCCCAAGACCCTTGTTACTAACATCAAAGGACCCATTACTAAATGGGTACCTAAAACCATGCATTGATCTCTTGTAGGTGTTTGCTTCCGGTGGGGGGTCATGGTTGCTTGATAGTGGAGCAACAAATCATATGACCGGGAGCAAGGACTTGGTGGTGAACGTGCAAGAAATTCCATCTATGCCCACCAATGTCGAGTGGGGTGACGCATCACATTCTAAGGTATTGGGTCTCGGCAAGGTTGTCATTTCTCATGATCTAACGATCGAGAAAGTCATGCTTGTTGAGTCCCTTGCATACAATTTGCTTTCCGTTCGTCAACTTGCACTCATGGGTTTTGCTACATTCTTTGACATTGATACCGTGGCCCTCTTGTGGAGCAAGACTCTTAAAGTAGCCTTTGTTGGGCATGTCGAGAACGGTCTCTATGTGATTAACTTTTCGGAGCGACCCACTAAGACCGCGACATGCCTAATGGCTAAAGTTGACGTGGGATGGCTTTGGCATCGCCGTTTATCCCACGTCAATATGAGATATTTGCAAAGTCTTCTCAAGGGGGACCATGTCCGTGGACTAACAAATGTTAGTTTTGCCAAAGATCGTGCTTGCAGTGCTTGTATCGAAGGAAAGCTTCATGAAAAGGCTCACCCTCGATCAACAATCATCTACTCGAAGAGACCCTTGGAGCTCCTTCACATGGATCTCTTTGGGCCTCCATCTTTTGATAGTCTTGGAGGAACAAAGTATTGCTTGGTGATTGTGGATGACTATTCAAGATACACTTGGGTATACTTCTTCAAGGGGAAGAGTGAGACTCAACAAACCGTCATCGACTTTGCAAATGAAGCTCAAAGTCAACATGATGCAAAGATCTTGACAATAATAAGTGACAACGGCACCGAGTTCAAGAACTACACCTTGGATGAGTTTCTCAGTGATGAGGGGATCAAGCATCAATATGCTGCACCTTATACCCCTCAACAAAATGGTTTAGCGGAGAGGAAGAACAGGACGTTGATGGATGCGGCAAGGACCATGATGGCGGAGTTCAAGTCTCCATACAACTTTTGGGCCGAAGCCATCAACACCGCATGTCATGCATCCAATCGGCTCTATCTCCGCAAAGGCTTGAACAAGACCCCTTATGAGATTCTCACCAGCAACAAGCCCAACCTCAAGTCCTTCCGGGTGTTCGGTTGTAAGTGTTTCATTCTCAAGAAAGGTGTTCGTTTGTCTAAATTTGAGGCTAGAGCTCATGAGGGCATATTTGTTGGTTATGCTACAAACTCTCATGCTTACCGTGTTCTCAACAAGTCCACCGGACTCATTGAGGAAACGTGTAACATGGAGTTTGATGAAAATAACGGCTCCCAAGTGGAGCAAAGTGGTACTTGTGACGTAGGTGATGAAATTCCTCCCCAAGCCATAAGAAGAATGGGTATTGGTCAAATTCTACCCATTGAGGAACCCCTTGTGGCCGAAGGAGAAGGACAATGCTCCACTCAAGTGGAGCCATCACCTCACCAAGACCCACACGCTTCCGAAGAACAAAGTGAAGGCCCTCAACCACGTGAACAAGACCAAGGGCAAGATCAACCTCAAGATGGTGGTGAACCTCTAAATGATGCCCAAGGTCAAGTTCTCCCCCTCGAGCAAGTTCAAGACCAAGAGCAAGCTCAAGATCAAGAACAAGCTCAAGACGGCGCTCAAGATGATCAAGTCAACCCTCCTCCTTCCACATCCGAGGAGGATTTAGAGCGTCGTGCCGCGGAGATTGCTTCCAAGCTCACCACCCAAGGCCATCTCATGGAAAATGTGGTTGGAAGCCTAAGAAAGGGGGTAAGCACTCGTAGACAATTAGCAAACTATTGTGAACATCACGCATTTGTCTCTTGTGTTGAACCCCAAAAGGTCTATGAGGCGCTCGAAGACTCGGATTGGCTCAATGCCATGCATGAAGAACTCAACAACTTCGAGTACAACAAAGTATGGAGATTGGTGCCAAGGCCATCGGGAGACCATAACGTCATTGGGACCAAATGGATCTTCAAGAACAAGCAAGATGCTCATGGGAACATCGTTTGCAACAAGGCAAGATTGGTAGCACAAGGCTACTCCCAAGTCGAGGGTATCGACTACGGTGAAACCTTTGCTCCCGTTGCTCGTCTTCAATCCATACGTTTGTTGATTGCCTATGCTTCCCATCACAACTTTAAGTTGCAACAAATGGATGTGAAAAGTGCTTTTCTTAATGGTCCTATCAATGAGTTGGTCTATGTCAAGCAACCCCCCGGGTTCGTGGACCCCTACTTCCCGGATCATGTGTATCAACTCGATAAGGCACTCTATGGCCTTAAACAAGCCCCACGTGCGTGGTATGACCTATTGGGGAACATAGTAATTTCAAAAAAATTCCTACGTACACGCAAGATCATGGTGATGGCATAGCAACGAGAGGGGAGAGTGTTGTCCACGTACCCTCGTAGACCATAAGCGGAAGCGTTATGATAACGCGGTTGATGTAGTCATACGTCTTCATGATCCGACCGATCCAAGTACCGAACGTACGGCACCTTCGAGTTCAGCACACTTCAGCTCAATGACGATCCCCGGGCTCCGATCCAGCAAAGCTTCGGGGATGAGTTTCGTCAGCACGACGGTGTGGTGACGATGATGATGCTCTACCGGCGCAGGGCTTCGCCTAAACTCCGCGATGATATGACCAAGGTGGAATATGGTGGAGGGGGGGCACCGCACATAGCTAAGGAACGATCCGTAGATCAACTTGTGTTGTTGTGCCTTGAGGTGCCCCCCTGCCCCCGTATATAAAGGAGCAAGGGGGGAGGAGGCCGGCCCTAGGAGGGGGCGCGCCAAGGGGAGTCCTACTCCCATCGGGAGTAGGACTCCCTCCTTCCTTGTTGGAGTAGGAGAAGGGGGAAAGAGGGGGAGAGGAGGAAGGAAAAGGGGGCCGCACCCCTTGTCCAATTCGGATCAGAGGGGGGCTGCGCACCTCCTTCCTTTCGGCCTCTTTCCTCTATTCCCGTATGGCCAAATAAGGCCCATATACTCCCCGGCGAATTCCCGTAACTCTCTGGTACTCCGAAAAATACCCGAATCACTCGGAACCTTTCCGAACTCCGAATATAGTCGTCCAATATATCGATCTTTACGTCTCGACCATTTCGAGACTCCTCGTCATGTCCCTGATCTCATCCGGGACTCCGAACTCCTTCGGTACATCAAAACTCATAAACTCATAATATAACTGTCATCGAAACCTTAAGCGTGCGGACCCTACGGGTTCGAGAACTATGTAGACATGACCTAGAACTATTCTCGGTCAATAACCAATAGCGGAACCTGGATGCCCATATTGGCTCCTACATATTCTACGAAGATCTTTATCGGTCAAACCGCATAACAACATACGTTGTTCCCTTTGTCATCGGTATGTTACTTGCCCGAGATTCGATCGTCGGTATCCAATACCTAGTTCAATCTCGTTACCGGCAAGTCTCTTTACTCGTTACGTAATGCATCATCCCGTAACTAACTCATTAGTCACATTGCTTGCAAGGCTTATAGTGATGTGCATTACCGAGAGGGCCCAGAGATACCTCTCCGACAATCGGAGTGACAAAACCTAATCTCGAAATACGCCAACCCAACATGTACCTTTGGAGACACCTGTAGTACTCCTTTATAATCACCCAGTTACGTTGTGACGTTTGGTAGCACCCAAAGTGTTCCTCCGGTAAACGGGAGTTGCATAATCTCATAGTTACAGGAACATGTATAAGTCATGAAGAAAGCAATAGCAACATACTAAACGATCAAGTGCTAGGCTAACGGAATGGGTCATGTCAATCACATCATTCTCCTAATGATGTGATCCCATTAATCAAATGACAACTCATGTCTATGGCTAGGAAACATAACCATCTTTGATTAACGAGCTAGTCAAGTAGAGGCATACTAGTGACACTATGTTTGTCTATGTATTCACACATGTATTATGTTTCCGGTTAATACAATTCTAGCATGAATAATAAACATTTATCATGAAAGAAGGAAATAAATAATAACTTTATTATTGCCTCTAGGGCATATTTCCTTCAGTCTTCCACTTGCACTAGAGTCAATAATCTAGTTCACATCGTCATGTGATTTAACACCAATATTCACATCTGTATGTGATTAATACCCATAGTTCACATCGTCATGTGATCAACACCCAAAGGGTTTACTAGAGTCAATAATCTAGTTCACATCGCTATGTGATTAACACCCAAAGAGTACTAAGGTATGATCATGTTTTGCTCGTGAGAGAAGTTTAGTCAACGGGTCTGTCACATTCAGAGCCGTATGTATTTTGCAAATATTCTATGTCTACAATGCTCTGCACGGAGCTACTCTAGCTAATTGCTTCCACTTTCAACATGTATCCAGATTGAGACTTAGAGTCATCTGGAATGGTGTAAAAGCTTGCATCGTTGTAACTTTTACAACGGGCTCTTTTATCACCTCCATAATCGAGAAACATCTCCTTAGTCCTCACTAAGGATATTCTTGACCCATGTCCAGTGATCTACTTATTAGATCAAAATTGTATTCCTTTGCCAAACACAGAGCAAGGTATACAATAGGTCTGGTTCACAGCATAGCATACTTTATAGAACCTATGACTGAGGCATAGGGAATGACTTTTCATTCTCTTTCTATTTTTCTGCAATGGTCAGGTCTTGAGTCTTACTCAACTTCACACCTTGTAACACAGGCAAGAACTCCTTCTTTGACTATTCCATTTTGAACTATTTCAAAAATTTATCAAGGTATGTACTCATTGAAAAATCTTATCAAGCGTCTTGATCTATCTATATAGATCTTGATGCTCAATGTGTAAGAAGCTTCACCGAGGTCTTGCTTTGAAAAACTCTTATTCAAGTATCCTTTCATGCTATCCAGAATTTCCATATCATTTCCAATTAACAATATGTCATCCACATATAATATTAGAAATGCTACAGAGCTCCCACTCACTTTCTTGTAAATACAGGCTTCTTCAAAAGTCTGTATAAAACCATATGCTTTGATCAACTCATCAAAGCGTATATTCCAACTCCGAGATGCTTGCACCAGTCCATTGATGGATTGCTGGAGCTTGCACACTTTGTTAGCATCTTTAGGATTGACAAAAACTTTCTGGTTGCATCATATACAACTCTTCTTTAATAAATCCATTAAGGAATGCAGTTTTGACATCCATTTGCCAGATTTCATAAAATGTGGCAATTGCTAACATGATTCAGACAGACTTAAGCTTCGATACGAGTGAGAAAATCTCATCGTATTCAACACCTTGAACTTGTTGAAAACATTTCGCAACAAGTCGAGCTTAGTAGATAGTAACACTACTATCAATGTCCGTCTTCCTCTTGAAGATCCATTTATTTAACATGGCTTGCTGATCATCGAGCAAGTCAATCAAAGTCCATACTTTGTTCTCATACATGGATCATATCTCAGATTTTATGGCCTCAAGCCATTTCGTGGAATCTGGGCTCATCATCGCTTCCTCATAGTTCGTAGGTTCATCATGGTCTAGTAACATGACTTCCAGAACAGGATTACCGTACCACTCTGGTGCGGATCTTACTCTGGAAGACCTACGAGGTTCTGTAGTAACTTAATCTGAAGTTTCATGATCATCATCATTAACTTCCTCACTAATTGGTGTAGTAGTCACAGGAACAGATTTCTGTGATGAACTACTTTCCAATAAGGGAGCAGGTACAGTTACCTCATCAAGTTCTACTTTCCTCCCACTCACTTCTTTCGAGAGAAACTCCTTCTCTAGAAAGGATCCATTCTTAGCAATGAATAACTTGCCTTCCGATCTGTGATAGAAGGTGTACCCAATAGTTAACTTTGGGTATTCTATGAAGACGCACTTCTCCGATTTGGGTTTGAGCTTATCAGGTTGAAACTTTTTTCATATAAGCATCGCAACTCCAAACTTTAAGAAACGACAGCTTAGGTTTACTGCTAAACCATAGTTCATACGGTGTCGTCTCAACGGATTTAGATGGTGCCCTTTTAAACGTGAATGCAGCTGTCTCTAATGCACAACCCCAAAACGATAGTGGTAAAACCGATAAGAGACATCATAGATCGCACCATATCCAATAAAGTGCGGTTACGACGTTCGGACACACCATAACGTTGTGGTGTTCCAGGTGGCGTGAGCTGTGAAACTATTCCACATTGTTTTAACTGAAGACCAAACTCGTAACTCAAATATTCGTCTCCGCGATCAGATCGTAGAAACTTTATTTTCTTGTTACGATGATTTTTCCACTTCACTCTGAAATTCTTTGAACCTTTCAATTATTTCAGACTTATGTTTCATCAAGTAGATATACCCATATCTGCTCAAATCATTTTGTGAAGGTCAGAAAATAACGATACTTGCCACGAGCATCAACACTCATTGGATCGCATACATCGGTATGTATTATTTCCAATAAGTCAGTAGCTTGTTCCATTGTTCCGGAGAACGGAGTTTTTAGTCATCTTGCCCAAAAGGCACGGTTCGCAAGCATCAAATGATTCATAACCAAGTGATTCCGAAAATCCATCTTTATGGAGTTTCTTCATGCGCTTTACACCGATATGACCCAAACGGCAGTGCCACAAATAAGTTGCACTATCATTATCAACTTTGCATCTTTTGGCATCAATATTATGAATATGTGTATCACTACGACCGAGATCCAACAAACTATTTTCATTGGGTGTATGACCATCAAAGGTTTTATTCATTTAAACAGAACAACAATTATTCTCTGATTTTAAATGAATAACCGTATTGCAATAAACATGATCAAATCATATTCATGCTCAACGCAAACACCAAATAACATTTATTTAGGTTCAACACTAATCTCGAAAGTATAGGGAGTGTGCGATGATGATCATATCAATCTTGGAACCACTTCCAACATACATCGTCACTTCACCCTCAACTAGTTTCTGTTTATTCTGTAACTCCTGTTTCGAGTTACTAATCTTAGCAACCGAACAAGTATCAAATACTCAGGGGTTACTATAAACACTAGTAAGGTACACATCAATAACATGTATATCAAATATACCCTTGTTCACTTTGCCATCCTTCTTATCCACCAAATATTCAAGGCATTTCCGCTTCTAGTGACCATTTCCTTTGCAGTGTAAGCACTCAGTTTCAGGCTTTGGTTCAGCTTTGGGCTTCTTCATGGGAGTGACAACTTGCTTGTCATTCTACTTGAAGTTCCCCTTTCTTTCCCTTTGCCCTTTTTCTTGAAACTAGTGATCTTGTCAACCATCAACACTTGATGCTCTTTCTTGATTTCTAACTTCGTTGATTTCAACATCACGAAGAGCTCGGGAATCGTTTTCGTCATCCCTTGCATACTATAGTTCATCACAAAGTTCTACTAACTTGGTGATGGTGACTAGAGAATTCTGTCAATCACTATCTTATCTGGAAGATTAACTCCCACTTGATTCAAGCGATTGAAGTACCCAGACAATCTGAGCACATGCTCACTAGTTGAGCGATTCTCCTCCATCTTTTAGCTATAGAACTTGTTGGAGACTTCATATCTCTCAACTCGGGTATTTGCTGGAAATATTAACTTCAACTCTTGGAACATCTCATATGGTCCATGACATTCAAAACGTCTTTGAAGTCCCGATTCTAAGCCGTTAAGCATGGTGCACTAAACTATCAAGTAGTCATCATATTGAGCTAGCCAAACGTTCATAACGTCTGCATCTGCTCCTGCAATAGGTCTGTCACCTAGCGGTGCATTAAGGACATAATTCTTCTGTGCAGCAATGAGGATAAACCTCAGATCACGGATCCAATCCGCATCATTGCTACTAACATCTTTCAACACAATTTTCTCTAGGAACATATCAAAATAAACATATGAAAGCAACAACGCAAGCTATTGATCTACAACATAATTTGCAAAATACTACCAGGACTAAGTTCATGATAAATTTAAGTTCAATTAATCATATTACTTAAGAACTCCCACTTAGACAGACATCTCTCTAGTCATCTAAGTGATCACGTGATCCAAATCAACTAAACCATGTCCGATCATCACGTGAGATGGAGTAGTTTCAATGGTGAACATCATTATGTTGATCATATCTACTATATGATTCACGCTCGACCTTTCGGTCTCCGTGTTCCGAGGCCATATCTGTATATGCTAGGCTCGTCAAGTTTAACCCGAGTATTCCGCGTGTGCAACTGTTTTGCACCCGTTGTATTTGAACGTAGAGCCTATCACACCCGATCATCACGTGGTGTCTCAGCACGAAGAACTTTCGCAACGGTGCATACTCAGGGAGAACACTTCTTGATAATTAGTGAGAGATCATCTTAAAATGCTACCGTCAATCAAAGCAAGATAAGATGCATAAAGGATAAACATCACATGCAATCAATATAAGTGATATGATATGGCCATCATCATCTTGTGCTTGTGATCTCCATCTTCGAAGCACCGTCGTGATCACCATCGTCACCGGCGCGACACCTTGATCTCCATCGTAGCATCGTTGTCGTTACGCCATCTATTGCTTCTACGACTATCGCTACCGCTTAGTGATAAAGTAAAGCAATTACAGGGCGTTTGCATTTCATACAATAAAGCGACAACCATATGGCTCCTGCCAGTTGCCGATAACTTCGGTTACAAAACATGATCATCTCATACAATAAAATATAGCATCACGTCTTGACCATATCACATCACAACATGCCCTGCAAAAACAAGTTAGACGTCCTCTACTTTGTTGTTGCAAATTTTACGTGGCTGCTACGGGCTTAGCAAGAACCGTTCTTACCTACGCATCAAAACCACAACGATAGTTCGTCAAGTTAGTGCTGTTTTAACCTTCGCAAGGACCGGGCGTAGCCACACTCGATTCAGCTAAAGTGAGAGAGACAGACACCCGCCAGCCACCTTTAAGCACGAGTGCTCGTAACGGTGAAACCAGTCTCGCGTAAGCGTACGCGTAATGTCGGTCCGGGCCGCTTCATCTCACAATACCGCCGAACCAAAGTATGACATGCTGGTAAGCAGTATGACTTGTATCGCCCACAACTCACTTGTGTTCTACTCGTGCATATAACATCAACGCATAAAACCTAGGCTCGGATGCCACTGTTGGGGAACGTAGTAATTTCAAAAAAATTCCTACGTACACGCAAGATCATGGTGATGGCATAGCAACGAGAGGGGAGAGTGTTGTCCACGTACCCTCGTAGACCGTAATCGGAAGCGTTATGATAACGCGGTTGATGTAGTCGTACGTCTTCACGATTCGACCGATCCAAGTACCGAACGTACGGCACCTCCGAGTTCAGCACACGTTCAGCTCGATGACGATCCCCGGGCTCCGATCCAGCAAAGCTTCGGGGATGAGTTCCGTCAGCACGACGGCGTGGTGACGATGATGATGCTCTACCGGCGCAGGGCTTCGCCTAAACTCCGCGACGATATGACCGAGGTGGAATATGGTGGAGGGGGGCACCGCACACGGCTAAGGAACGATCCGTAGATCAACTTGTGTTGTTGTGCCTGAGGTGCCCCCTGCCCCCGTATATAAAGGAGCAAGGGGGGAGGAGGCCGGCCCTAGGAGGGGGCGCGCCAAGGGGAGTCCTACTCCCACCGGGAGTAGGACTCCCTCCTTCCTTGTTGGAGTAGGAGAAGGGGGAAAGAGGGGGAGAGGAGGAAGGAAAAGGGGGCCGCACCCCTTGTCCAATTCGGACCAGAGGGGGGCTGCGCGCCTCCTTCCTTTCGGCCTCTCTCCTCTATTCCCGTATGGCCCAATAAGGCCCATATACTCCCCGGCGAATTCCCGTAACTCTCCGGTACTCCGAAAAATACCCGAATCACTCGGAACCTTTCCGAACTCCGAATATAGTCATCCAATATATCGATCTTTACGTCTCGGCCATTTCGAGACTCCTCGTCATGTCCCTGATCTCATCCGGGACTCCGAACTCCTTCGGTACATCATAACTCATAAACTCATAATATAACTGTCATCGAAACCTTAAGCGTGCGGACCCTACGGGTTCGAGAACTATGTAGACATGACCTAGAACTATTCTCGGTCAATAACCAATAGCGGAACCTGGATGCCCATATTGGCTCCTACATATTCTACGAAGATCTTTATCGGTCAAACCGCATAACAACATACGTTGTTCCCTTTGTCATCGGTATGTTACTTGCCCGAGATTCGATCGTCGGTATCCAATACCTAGTTCAATCTCGTTACCGGCAAGTCTCTTTACTCGTTACGTAATGCATCATCCCGTAACTAACTCATTAGTCACATTGCTTGCAAGGCTTATAGTGATGTGCATTACCGAGAGGGCCCAGAGATACCTCTCCGACAATCGGAGTGACAAAACCTAATCTCAAAATACGCCAACCCAACATGTACCTTTGGAGACACCTGTAGTACTCCTTTATAATCACCCAGTTACGTTGTGACGTTTGGTAGCACCCAAAGTGTTCCTCCGGTAAACGGGAGTTGCATAATCTCATAGTTACAGGAACATGTATAAGTCATGAAGAAAGCAATAGCAACATACTAAACGATCAAGTGCTAGGCTAACAGAATGGGTCAAGTCAATCACATCATTCTCCTAATGATGTGATCCCATTAATCAAATGACAACTCATGTCTATGGCTAGAAAACATAACCATCTTTGATCAACAAGCTAGTCAAGTAGAGGCATACTAGTGACACTCTGTTTGTCTATGTATTCACACAAGTATTATGTTTCCGGTTAATACTATTCTAGCATGAATAATAAACATTTATCATGATATAAGGAAATAAATAATAACTTTATTATTGCCTCTAGGGCATATTTCCTTCATGACCACCTTACCGAGTTGCTACAAGATCGTGTATTTGAAGTAGGACAAATCGATCCCACTCTTCTTACTAAGAAGGTCAAAGGGGAGTTGTTTGTATGCCAACTATATGTTGATGATATTATCTTTGGTTCTCCTAACAAAGCTTTCAATGAGGAATTTGCCGCTCTCATGACCTCCAAGTTCAAGATGTCTTCGATGGGAGAGTTGAAGTTCTTCCTTGGTTTTGACATCAAACAAAGAAGAGAAGGAACCTTCATCAACCAAGCCAAATACACTCAAGACATGCTTAAGAGATTCAAGCTAAGTGATGTCAAGCCGGCTACTACTCCAATGCCCAACAAGTGCCAACTTGACATCGATCCCAATGGTAAAGCGGTGGATCAAAAGGTATATCGCTCCATGATTGGCTCCTTGCTTTACCTTTGTGCATCTAGACCGGATATCATGTTGAGTGTGGGGATGTGTGCATGTTTTCATGCCACACCAAAGGAAAGTCACTATGTGGCGGTCAAGCGAATCTTTCAATATTTGGCTCATACCCCAAACTTTGGCTTATGGTACCCAAGAGGAGAAAACTTCAAGCTTGAAGGTTTCACAGATTCTGATTGGGCGGGAGACAAAGTGGATAGGAAGTCCACTTCCGGAGGGTGCCAATTTCTTGGTTGCTCTTTGGTAAGTTGGTCTTGCAAGAAGCAAAGTTGTGTGTCTCTCTCGTCTACCGAAGCGGAGTATGTGGCGGCCGGTAGTTGGTGTGCACAACTCTTATGGATGAGGCAAACTTTAAAGGAATATGGTGTCATTTGTGACAAAGTGCCTCTTTGGTGTGACAACGAAAGTGCCATCAAGATTTCTCTCAACCCGGTGCAACACTTCAATATGAAGCATATTGAGATTCGGTATCATTTCATCCGGGATAACATTAGGCGAGGGGAGATCGAGCTCAAGTATGTCAACACTCATGATAACCTTGCAGATATCTTCATGAAGCCCTTGGATGAAGCAAGATTTCGCGAGTTAAGGCATGAGCTAAATATCATTGATTCGAGCAATGTGACTTGAACCCTTGCACCCCCCACCACACTCATCTTGTTGTCTAGTTTAGATGTAGGCATGGACATAGGGGGGTGTTGTTCTCTCAATGAACTCTCCCTCCCCCCATTATGCATAAAACGATCAACTCTTTCACATTAGCCATTTTTGATGGTACTTGTGCTTCAAAGACGAGTCTTGGTCATGGGCCCAAGGATAATTCTTCGCGGTGCCATACCAATTGACTCAAACATAGGTGGCTCCGGCCACCGCCCTCTCTTGGGAGGGGCCAGAGCTCGCTCTTCTTTCGTGTGGTTGTTTTGAAGGAGTGGGTTCCGGATCTTTGTTAGTGTGTGTGTTGTCTTGTTGGTCTTTTATTTTCTTGACCTTGCTTTCCCGTTCTTTTCGTTGTGCTTGTGTTTTCGTCTAGAGGCATTTTTTGGTTGCTGGCGGTACTACCGCTGCTGGCGAGCGGTACTACCGCTCCAAGCGGTACTACCGCCCTCCAGCGCGGTACTACCGCTGTGAGGCGCGGGCAGGGGGTTATATTGGGGCAGGGGGAGTTTTCTTCTCCCCCATACCCATTCGCTCGCCCCCTCATTCAGTTCCTCTCTCTCCAGTAACCGGCGCCGTGGGAGGGCTCCGGCGGATCTCCCTCTCCGGGGCGTCCCTCTCCATTTCCTTCGGTGGAGACGATCCCCACCTTGTCCTCTTGCCATGGATGCCGGTATTGCCCCCGTTCCCTGTTTCTTTTTGTCTAGATTTCCAATCTAGCGTCTTAGGGGAAATAGCAGTTGCATCTCTAGATTTTTGGCTAGATCTAGGCTTGAGTAGGATGGAGAATGCTTCTAGACATTGTGGATTAGTGTTTGGTTGGAGTATTTTTGAATTTGGTAGGACGGTAGTACCGGATCTGATCACGGCAGTTGGAACCGGCTGATTCCCGGCCTCGAGCTGTACTACCGCTCCCCGAGAGCGGTACTACCGCCTGGAGCGGTACTACCGCTCGGAGGTCGCGGTACTACCGCCCTCTACCACTTTCCACCATATTCCTACCTTTCAGTGATCTTTTTGTTCGTGTTTTGTGGCTTATGCTTGGTCTTTCTGGTTGTTTGCGTGTTCATATGTGTGGTTCCAGGTGATGAGGTCCCTGAGCATCAGGCTCGTCGTGTCAACCCCGGTCGTGCCACATCCAAGCGCTACCGCACCACCGAGCCTGCCGGAGGTTCTTCAAGTGCTCCACCTCCACCTCAACTCCAGAACAAGCCTGGGGTCAAGCCAAAGCCAGGAAAAACCGTGCCAGACATGCAGCCAAAGGAGTTCTGGGCAAGGCGCCGCCACAAGCCATATGAGGCTGACCAAGATCCCACTTTGGTCAACTGTCCGTTCTGGAACAGGTTCCAGTTTGCCATCTTCTTCGATGTTCTCAAAGCCAAGAAGAACCTCTATGTCAATGTGCACTCCATCGACACCGACCATATGGAGCAAGATCCTGAATACTTTGGTGAAGCTCTTCACATGTGCACTCAACTGAACATTCTTGGGATCATGAAATTCAACAAGGACTATGATGCTGATATTGTGGCCCAATTCTATGCCACGGTTCACCTTGGGACTGATGAGGATAGGACACTGACCTGGATGACCAATGGCAAGTTGCTTTCAGTCAAGTGGAAAGCATTCATGGAGTTGGTTGGGGTGCAAGATCTAGGTCTTGAGTCTTCTGTCGGCTTTCGCCCTCACGGCCGCCCCAATGCCACTCACAAGCAAGCTCTCTGGCCCTACTGCACTTTGAAGATCAACCATGAGACAAAGAAGGAAACCTATGAGCTGCCTGCCTATCTGGATATTCTTCACCGCATCTTCAGAGAGACTCTCTTCCCTCGTATCGGGAATCTGGACCAGGTTCACTCCTATCTCGTGGGCATGCTTCTTTTCTGCCAGCATGAGAAGGGACAGCACACCGGAGAGTCCTTGGATATCTCTCATGTTATATGGTCTGAGCTGCTATCTGCTATTTCCGAGCGCAAGTGCCCGATTTATGGTTCGTTCATCATGCTGCTCATTGAGAAGGCCTGGGATCATGTCTACCCCAAGGTGCCACTGGAGACTGGAGAGTTGATCTCTCACGATGTCAAGCGTCTGAGGAAGAAGGATAACTGGGGCACTCAGGCCCCTAGGACTGGAGTTCCTTCATCTTCTACTGCCATGGAGACCGAGGAGGAGACTGGAGCTGATGATGATGATGATGATGATGACTACATGCCTTCTGAGGCAGAGCTCTCCTAGGCAAAGAAGCTTAAGTCTAAGATGAAGAAGTTGTTCTGCATGGAGGCTCATGGTCAGTACATGACTCATGTGGCTGAGAAGAAGGCTAGAGGTCGCCACAAGGAGCTCATGCGTCAGTTGGGTGCTACAGTCAACAGTGGATCTGAGGACCAGCTTACTGAGGAGGAGGAGTGGATTCAGCAGCACTGCCCGTGGACCGATTCTGATGCAGAGCACTTCCAGACTGACGACGGTGGCGCAGATGATCCCGCTGGGCTCTGATGTGTGTGTCCCTCGTTTGCTCTCACTTGGAGCCGTAGCAACACTCCCTCTCCTTTTTGGTGTCTCGATGACAAAGGGGGAGAGAGTTTTAGGGATTTGCGATTTGTGTCTTTCGTCTTTGTGTTCGTGTTTTCCTCGTATTTGCTTTGGTTGGTTTGTCTGTGAGACCTAAGTTTGAGTCATATGGTGTGAGACATATGCTACCTTATCTTTCCAGTATTATTAATCTATGTCACTTATCTAGCTTGAGTTGCTTGTTTATCTTGTTAAATCATCTATGCTGCTCTCATATACCTTGCTTAGATTGTTGGTCTCTAAAATGTAGGGGGAGCGTTGATCCTAGTATGTGTGCCGTGCAGTCCAAAGCACTTATCTAGATAGCACACATCTAGGGGGAGCCCATCTACATTTTAGGACGGTGGGGTTTGTACGCTTACTCTATATCATGCTTGTGCAAATCCCGTATTGTCATCAGTCCACCAAAAAGGGGGAGATTGTAAGGGCATATTTATCCCCAAGTGGTTTTGGTGATTGATGACAATGCTTTTGCGGACTAATCGTGTGTGTTAAGTTCTTTCAGAGATTCATCCATTGGCACGAGACGATTTCCTCCCCTCGGTGTTTTATTCAAGACAGTGTAGCTCCTTCGCTTCATTGTTGGTGGACTAGTTTCGTAGGAGTCACCATACTATCAAGAGGGGATCCGCTTTGGTAAGACTAGGGTGGAATCAACACGTACACATCCCTTTCACACCCATCGTCTTCCTTTCGCACCTTTGGAGCTGCCCCCTTCTCTTCCGTACCTGCTTCGTCTTGTGCCAGCGGTAGTACCGCGGTCTACAGTGGTAGTACCGCCGAAGCCCTCCAGCGGTAGTACCGCTCCACGAAGCGGTAGTACCGCTCTCAGCGGTAGTACCGCTCCGCAGGGCGGTAGTACCGCTTGCGGGCTTCGGCCGTAGTACCGCAGCTGTTCCGCACTACTACCGCCTCGATTCGAGACTGGTGTTTTCTTGTGTCGGGTTTTGCGGCACTAGAAGCGGTAGTACCGCTCCAAGCGGTAGTACCGCTCCTACTCCCGGGTAGTACCGCTCTGGGGCCAGTGGCCTGTCTTCCTCGCCAGCGCGGTAGTACCGCTGAGTAGGGAGCGATAGTACCGCTCTCAGCGGTAGTACCGCTCTCAGCGGTAGTACCGCCCTGCCCCAGCGGTAGTACCGCTCTGTGCGGGGATGTACAGTGAGGTAACGGTTGGAATTGTTTCCCCACTATATAAAGGTGTCTTCTTCCTCCAAGTTGACTTACCTCTTTCCCCCAAAGCTCCATTGTTGCTCCAAGCTCCATTTTCACCCGATCTCTCTCCCTAGCCAATCAAACTTGTTGATTTGCTCGGGATTGGTTGAGAAGGCCCAGATCTACACTTCCACCAAGAGAAATTTGATCCCGCTCACTTATCCCGAGCGGATCTTGTTACTCTTGGGTGTTGAGCACCCTAGACGGTTGAGGTCACCTCGAAGCCATACTCCATTGTGGTGAAGCTTCGTGGTGTTGTTGGGAGCCTCCAATTGTTGTGGAGATTGCCCCAACCTTGTTTGTAAAGGTTCGGTCACCGCCTTCAAGGGCACCAATAGTGGAATCACGGCATCTTGCATTGTGTGAGGGCGTGAGGAGAATACGGTGGCCCTAGTGGCTTCTTGGGGAGCATTGTGCCTCCACACCGCTCTAATGGAGACATACTTCCCCTTAAAAGGAAGGAACTCCGGTAACACATCCTCGTCTCCACCGGCTCCACTCTTGGTTATTTCGTGCATTTACTTTTGCAAGCCTACTTGTTTTACATCCTTTGCTTGCTTGTGTGCTAGTTGTTATTGCATCATATAGGTTGCTCACTTAGTTGCACATCTAGACAACCTTTTTGTTGCAAAGTTTAATTTGGTAAAGAAAAGCTTAAAAATTGTTAGTTGCCTATTCACCCCCCCCCCCTCTAGTCAACCATATCGATCCTTTCAACCGTCCTGAAGACAGTCTTCTACTCTTTGATGGTTACCGGAGACCGTTATCACGCCTCTGGGGCCAGGCATCTTCATCTTGAGGTACACATAACACGGTCGAGCCATGAAGCTAGCATAGGCAGGTCTGCCCAAAATGGCATGATAGGCACTCTAGAAATCCACAACCTCAAACATCAACTTTTCCTTGCGGGAATTCTTCTCATCACCGAAAACCGTGTCAAGAGTGATCTGGCCGAGTGAGTCGGCTTTCTTTCCTGGGATGACTCCATGGAATCGCATGTTGCTCTCACTGAGTTTGGACATCGGAATGCCCATTCCTTTGAGGGCCTCAGTGTATAGGATATTCAGACCACTGCCACCATCCATCAAAACCTTGGTCAGTCGGGTGCCCCCAACGACTTGGTCGACCACCAGCGCTTGCCGCCCAGGGGTAGCAACGTGTGGCGGGTGGTCGGACTGATCGAATGTAATAGGAGTTTTTGACCATTTCAAATACTTTGGTGTTGCCGGAGCAACCATGTTCACCTCTCTGTTAATGACCTTCAGTCGACTTTTCCTCTCGAGATCAGCAAAAATCACCAAGGTGGGATTGACATTGGGGTAACCACCATCATCATCTTTGTCTTCCTCCTTATCGGACTCTTTGTCCTTTTCACTGGGTTGGCTTTCTCGAAAGCTCTGGATTAGGAGTCTATATTGTTGAGTCGTATGCTTGGGGAGAATCAGGTTCCCCTCCTCATCCTTCTTGGTGTGAATATGACACAGCAAATCCATCTCATCATTTCCTGCTTGGTCCTTCACTTTCTTAGGGATCCAAGGCCCTTTGGGCTTCCCCTTGAACTTTCCTTGATTCAACACTGCTGCCTCGGCAAGACCTGCTGCCTTAGCCTTTCGCTTCTGCTTCCGACTGGAATTTCCTCCTCCGGTGTCCTGGGCAACTGGTCTATTCTTACCACTCCGGAGTCGGTCTTCTTCTTAGCCATTAGCGTACTTGGTGGCAATCTCCATCATTCGAGTCAGGGACATATCTCCGGTCCGACCGAACTTCAGATTGAGCTCTCTATAGCGAACGCCCTCCTTAAAGGCACAGACTGCTTGATGATCTGACACATTCTCCACTGTATGGTACAGAGTGATCCATCTCTGGATATAATCTCTCAAGGTTTCATTCGGTTTTTGCACGCAATGCTGCAACTCTAGTAGACTAGCAGGTCTTTTGCAGGTGCCCTCAAATGTTCTGGTAAACACTCGGGCCAACTCATCCCCAACTCGAAATGCTCCGAGGGGCCAGCTGATTCAGCCAGGCCCTGGCAGAACCTTCAAGCATCAGAGGGAGGTGCTTCATGGCCACCTCATCGCTGCCACCACCAATGTGCACAGCCACTTGGTAGTTTTCAAGCCAAGTGTCGGGCATTGATTCTCCTATGAACTTACTGATGCCAGTCGCCAATCTGAAGTTATGAGGGATTTCAGCGGCTCTAATGGCTCTTCCAAAACACTCTGGGCCGGAAATGTGGACCCTACTTCCACTGGGCCTGTCTCTATCCAGCCCTTCTATGTATGCTCTGTTTCGGTCGACCAAACCCTGCACAAGGACTGACCTTGCGTCGAAGCCAGGCTCTCTGGAGTCGACTGGAACTCTGCGGTCATTTCCATATGGACGCCTATCATCATACCATCGGGGCGCGTATGACCCGTCCCTCGGAAGGGGCGAAGGCGCTCGGCGGTGGTTGTCGCGGGCGTACTCACGATCATACTCTCCATGAGCTCTTCCCAGGTGCCGATCTTGGTGGTGATCACGATCTCCATGCCGCAAAGGCGACCTAGGATTGTGTGCCGATTGAACGGTGCCTGTCCTTACCGATCTGCTGTGGATTCTGTTCTGCGACTGGGACACGGCGGAGTTCTGGTCTCCCGCTGCTCGGAGTAGCGCCCTGATCTGTTAAGCCTCTTCCAGCCTCTGAATGGGACGACTAAATGGACTCTACGATACGCGCAGCAGCTGCAAGATTCTGAATCGGTGTGTAGAATACCTGAGTTTCTGGTGGAAACAACTATCATGGACGTCCACTAGACTCGGGGATCAGTCGATGGGCACGCTCATCGAGAGAATGTTGGTGATTCTCCAAACGAGTGCGCTCAGCCAGCGTGGCCAGGTGCACTGCTTCCAAGGCACGAGCCTCGACGGTTTCCCCTATGATGGGGGTCTAGAGAGCCTCCACGTTGTGGCGGTGCATCTCCTCCCTCTGCTGCGAGCTGAGGGGTTGGGGCTGATACTCCTCATGGCCGAATGACGGGCCGTCGCCGCCACCATTGCCAGCACTGCGACAAAAACCAGGTGGGCTGCGATGGGAGTCGACCATGAGGACTTCCACCGCGGGGTCACAACTCCCGCTCTCAAAAAAGGTGTCTGCGAAATCAGTCGACGGGTCGACTAAACCGCAGAGAAATGCCTCGGGCTCGATCGCCATGACTTGGGGGTGAACGCCTGATGAGCCACCGCATGCTTCACCCACCACTGGAGCCGCGATCGACCAGACCGCTTGCGGCGGCGTCCAGCCGAGTGAGACGATAGCACGAGGACCGACTGATACGGGGTCGACGGCTGCCGAAGGAGGACACTGTAGGCACTCGCGCGGAAGTGCGGCGAACCACGGATCAGGAGAGCCTCGACGTCGAGGGGGCCTCCTGGAGCCAGGCGGAGTCGTCGGCGACGAAAGTGAGCGCGCTGAGTCGGAACTCGTGGCCCATGACCAAACCGCCGCCGAAAACCATGTTGATGAAGATCGAAGAAAATGCAACTTCGCCGGAAGTCGCTAAGACGCTTTGCCCCAAGGTAGGCGCCAACTGTCGTGGTACTAAGTCTAACAGTAAGAATAGGGGGTACGTATGAGGAGGCAAGGTCCTAGCTACGGCGAGATTGTACGCAAGAGTTTAAGAGTTGGGGGCCCTCTCGAAGGAGGGTAAAAGCCCTACATCTCGGTGCCCTGAGGCGGTCGACTGGAATATGGGAGTGTGTGTTACAGGGGGTGCAAACCCTTGTCCCAGAGGAGGGGGTGGCTTATATAGAGTGCGCCAGGACCCAGCTCCCCTCCATTACAGGGGTTCAATGTACATAAAGATAGGGCGTTACTGATAACGCCAGCTATAAAGTGTATTTAATGACCTTTAAGACTACGGAGTGAACGTCTGACCGTTGCCGTCCTAAGTGACTCCTGGTCTTCTGTAGGTCGAGTGGTTTCTCGTATAGTCGAATGGCTTCGTCTTGGTCGAGTGATACCAGGAGGGAGGGGTACCCGAGTGATATGACTGGTCGAGTGGATTGCACTCGACGACTTCAATTGATACTCTCTGTTGTCCCTTGAATGTCTTTACTTCTAGGGTAGTGACCTTGGGTAGGGTGTATAGGTCAGGCCTATGACCCTACCCTAGGTCTATGTCATCATCCGCGCCCCCTTGGGGTGCGCCGTTTGAGCTTGTGGCCCTCTCATAGATCTTCTGCCTCCTCCCGAAGCTTCTAGGGTCCCTTCTGGTCCATAAAAAATCACGCTAAAGTTTATCGTGTTTGGACCCCGTTTGGTGTTAATTTTCTAGAAAAAACATGTAGAAAACAGGAACTGGCACTGGGCACTGAGTTAATAGATTAGTTCCCAAAAATGATATAAAATTGCATATAGCGCCTACAAGGTTGATAATATAATAGCATGAAACAATCAAAAATTATAGACACGTTGGGACGTATCAGCCCACCACGCACACCACACACATCCTTATCTCTAGCACCGCTTTTATCTCATCCAGCGCCCGTCCTCTCGCTCGCGCATCGCCTGCCACGTCTCTTGCTCACGTCGTCGGATCCTAGCTCTTGCAAGCCCCACCACCATCGAACTTCCCTCTCCTCCTATTTCTTCCTCTCCAACGAATCCCCACCCCCCTGTTTTGCCCTCATAGCTCCATGTGCCGGCCTCCGCTAGCTCCCCGACGCCCCCTCTCGCCTAGTGATGAACCACGGACGGCGGATGGTGGAGCTACTACCAGCCACACCAGGAGCTGCAAACGGCGGACAGAGGAGCTACAACTTGCCAGCCAGGAGGTACACCCAGAGGATGGAGGAGCTATCACCGGACACGTTGGGAGCTGCAACCGGCGGACAGAGGAGCTACAAGCTGGGAACTACGACTGACGTACACACGTGCTAGAACCAGCACACATGGGTGCTGCCACCGATGCGCGACCGTGTTGTAGCCAGGCATCTCCAGTGCTGGAACCAGCAGGCCCCGTGCTGGAATCGGTGCGCGGCCCCATGCTGGAACCAGGACATGGGAATGCTGGATCCAGCCATCTCCGATGCTGGAACAAACCATCCCGCTACTGGAACCAGCGCGCCCTGTGCTGGAATCGGTGTGCGACACCGTGCTGGAACCATGCTATCGGAATGCTGAGTCCAACCATCTCCGTTGATGAACCAACCATCACCGGTGCTGGAACCAGTCGACGACCGGATGGTGCTACCACGTCGACATGCTATATCGGCGACTTACTGTGAAAGCTTAAATCGGTGGCCCGTTTTGCTGGGACCGGCATCACAATTTGCTACGTGGGGTAGAGCAATGGCCGGCGACGACGACGCTACCACGGCTGAACGACGTTGCTGAAAAACTTTCTACAGTGGCCTGTTTTTGTTGTAATTGACGCGGAATTTGTTACCCGCGGCGTCGGCGAGCATCGACAACAAGGCATCGACCGTCTGTGACAAGGCAAGCCAGGGTAGGGCGATTAGACAAGCTGTTGGCTGGCGTCTGCATGCGGGAGGGCATTCGTCATGGATTTTTTCAGAGAACGGAGTGAAAGTGGTGTGAAGGTGGGAAAGGATAAGTGGGGAGAAGTGTTAGGCCTAGTTCAATCTCATGGATGCAAGCGTATGAGCATAGTTTTCTGTTTAAACAATAATGTTGTGCATGGTCGGGATGTGACCTGCGCATGCACGTAGTTGGAGGCTGCCCCTAACTCTTTCCGTTTTCCTCTCCCGGTCGTTGCCGTTCGCTTGTGATCCAGTCGCTGGATGAGGCGACAGATACGAATCAAGGCAGCCCGCCGGGAGGTAGTTCGCACTCGGATGTAATCCTATTAAGCTAAGGAATAACATAAAATAGAAGGTTGCGACGGTTGGCAGCGAAAACTCTCTCTCTCTCTTTCGAACACTCTCTCTCTCTAACAACAACAAGAAGCGGCTAGTATTTCACGAATCGAACAATGCGTGGTCCGACCGGCTAAAATTTCAGCCGGTCGACCGACGCCTATCACTCACCTAGAGAGATCCAACTCCGGAAAATGCTCTGGCACGTACATTCTCAAGATCACTGCGTGCTTGTCGAAAGGTAACTTTCCGGACACAAACCCAAAGTCCCTTGAAAAAGACCAAACATCCACACTGATATCAGCTTGACGCACGCAAACCTGCCCATTTGAAGAGAGTCAAGTCAAAATATACAAGTGTACCCAAAACTAAATGAATAAACGTATTCATGTTTTTGCCTAAGCAATACCCATAACTAAAGAGCACTGAACCTGTTCATGCTTTTGCCTAACTAAGCAATTTCCACACCTCGTCACATGTAGTACTGTCAAACCTATTTATTGCCACCCATATCCATTTCTCACCTCCCACACCTTGCAGCATTCACTCACTCACTCAACTCTCTCTCTCTCTCTCTCTCTCTCTCTCTCAGGCAACAGCATGCACCCGGACACCTCCGTAGCTGCGGTGGTCTGTGCGGCTGCTGTGCTGCTCATCAGCAATGGCTACCTCTCCATGGCCATGGTGGAGGACAAGATCACAGCACTGCCGGGGCAGCCACCGGTGAGCTTCGCGCAATACTCCGGATACGTGGAGGTGGACGCCGCGAGGAAGAGGTCGCTCTTCTACTACTTCGCTGAGGCAGAGCTAGATCCGGCCACCAAGCCCCTCGTCCTCTGGCTAAATGGAGGTAAATTTAGTGGCTGCCACAAGCTTCCCACTGTTTCGTCTTATTGCATTATTGGTATTGGGGACATCACAGGAGAAGGAACAGTGTGAAAAGGCCAGAGCCAGAGGGGAAAGGAAATTAACAAATGTTGAGAGAGAGAGAGAGAGAGAGAGAGAGAGAGAGAGTAGATTTTCTGTGCAAATGCGCCTACAGCAGACTTTTACTTGGATCATACATTAAAAAGATACTTTTCCTAATTGGATTCTTGAAAGAAGATATACGAAGTGTCCCAACTGTTGATGGAAGGGGACTTTTTACCTTTAAATTTTGATGTCCTTGCAGTAAAATGTGTTTTTTTAGGAGTAGGACTGACTGCATAATCTAATGAAATGGTATTAATGTTGGGGGGGGGGGGGGGGGGGGGGGAGGATCTCACCTGATTTATTACTACCAAGATTCCTTTGTCTCTCTATGATAGGATAGGAGTTCTGATGATGTCTATGCATGTGTGTTTTGTGTAGGACCCGGATGTTCATCTGTGGGGGTGGGAGCATTCTCAGAGAATGGGCCATTCAGGCCCAGTGACAATGCCCTTGTGAGCAATGAGTATAGCTGGAACAAAGGTGGGCATTTTGTCTCTTGTAAAAGTTGCATCCACAAAAGCAACCTCTAGGTGCCTTTGATTGGTCCTCTTTTTGTTGGTCCTCTTTTCCTTGGTGCAAGAAAATAGAAAGCTCACAGGAATTTTTACCACAACTGAATTTCTCTTCTTGGTCTGTTGGCTTGTTTCAGAGGCCAACATGCTCTATCTGGAGAGCCCTGCAGGGGTGGGCTTCTCCTACTCCACTGATCCTTCATTCTATGGGGGTGTTGGTGACAGCATGACAGGTGTGATCTCCATGCTTGAAAAGTTTTGTATCAGTATTATTTTCTGTGTAGGATTAACCTGCACGATTATTCCTTTTTGAGTGGTTTAATTTTATTTTTCCATAAAATTTTGAAGCCAGGGACAATTTAAGGTTCTTGGAAGTCTGGTTTGCCAAGTTCCCACAGTACAAGGGCAGGGACTTGTACATCGCAGGAGAGAGCTATGCTGGTAAAGCCATTCTGCTTCTTCACCTCGTTGTTCAATTCTGAATTCATCCCTTGGTGTTCTAACTACAATGATGATCATTTTTAAGGCCACTATGTTCCGCAACTAGCGCAGCGCATGGTTGAATTCGACGACAAGGAGAAGCTGTTCAATCTGAAAGGCATTGCTGTAAGTATCCCATTTACAAAGCTTACCAAAAATATGTTTACAAAAACTTGGTGAATTTATAGTGTACATTGCTCTCTCTTTCCCTCATTGATCCAACAGTTGGGCAATCCTGTCCTCGAATTCTCAACTGACTTCAACTCAAGAGCCGAGTTCTTCTGGTCACACGGGCTGATATCGGACTCAACTTACAACATCTTCACGACGGTTTGCAACTATTCGCGGTATGTGAGCGAGTATTACCAAGGCTCCATCAGCACGGTGTGCGACAGGGTGATGAGCCAAGTGACGAGAGAGACGAGCAGATTCGTGGACAAGTACGATGTCACCCTGGACGTCTGCATTTCTTCGGTGTTGATGCAGTCCCAAGTGCTCACCCCAAGCCCAAATGTATCGTTCTTCAGCATTATCTCTGCTAAGGAGATGTATGTAACCCTGTCACTGACGGACAATTTTTTGCAGTCTACCGAGCAATTGAACAGGGCGCTCGACGTGTGCGTCGAGGACGAGACGATGAACTACCTCAACCGAAAAGATGTGCAAAAGGCAATGCACGCTCAGCTCAACGGCGTGCCCAAGTGGACGGTCTGCAGCAGGTGTGGATTTGCCCATCTGTTAGAGCATCTATCTGTATCTACTAGGAGTATTATAGTTGCATTTCCTTCAGCAAGGTTGCGATTTCACCGAGTGTTTTGCCCAATCCAGTGTTCTTGAGTACAAACAGCTGGACCTACAGATCCCGACCATTAACATCGTCGGCGCGCTCGTCAAGTCTGGCATCCCAGTGCTAGTTTACAGGTAAAGAACTCGCCACAGCAAGCATGTCAGTTTAGAACGTGGCCTGATGGCTGTGCTCGTGGGTGTTTCTCCGCAGCGGTGATCAGGACTCGGTGATCCCCCTGACGGGCAGCAGGACGCTGGTGCACCGCCTGGCCAAGAGGCTCCGGCTGAACGCAACGGTGCCGTACCGGGTCTGGTTCCAAGGGAAGCAGGTGAGCTCCGGTCCATCTCCATCCTACAGTACAATACTGGCCGTCGTTATCGTCAGCTCAGCTCCACTCCTGTCAAGCTCAAGCCATGGTGGGTGGTGAAACTGAAACTGAAGCGTTCTTCTCGTCTCATCTTCTCCCGGACGTGCAGGTTGGTGGATGGACGCAGGTGTTCGGCGACGCGCTGTCCTTCGCGACCATCCGGGGCGCGTCGCACGAGGCGCCCTTCTCGCAGCCGGAGAGGTCCCTCGTGCTCTTCAGGGCGTTCCTCGCCAGCCGGCCGCTGCCGGAATCGTTCGAGTGACCTGACCTCAACTCAAGAGACAGTTCGTGTTCTTGTACTACTATCTAGGAGTAGTAGCTAAGAGTGCATGCGTCAATCACCTTTCAAGGTTGGAAATCTAATCAAAAAGGTCTTCGCAAGTGTAATCAGTTACTCCCCCATTTCACTATTATAAGAAGTTTTGAATATTTCGATATACATTAAATACAGACTGAAATAAGTGAACAAACACTCTAAAACACGTCTACCTACATTCAATTCAAATAATAATAATTAATCATACATCTTATAACAGTGAACGGAGAGAATATATCGCAAGGCGTGGAGGTGCACTGGAAATGTATGGGAATTTCGAAAATTTACTAAGTTGTTACCTTTGGTTTGTCGTACCGGGAAAAAAGTACCCCCGCTGTCCAAAATTAATCATATCTAGACAGATGTAAGCTAAGTAATTCGGGACGGAAGTAACATATGAAAATGAAATTGTAACGCGCAACTAAAATTTACTAGGAGCATGTTTTGCTGTGTACAATCAAATACGTACGTGTAGATTCATGTTGCCAAAAAAAACATATGCAAGGCATGACTCTGACTAAGATTATCTACAAGGCACTCTTTTACCCAAAACATGTTATGTCATTCGTGTTTGGACTAGAAAATTTATAGTCGTTCTTGCCGAATTCTGAAACCTCCTCTAGATCAGATGACATATACGGACTACGACGCCTGCTCTGCTCCACCGTCTCCCCCACCGCCTGCACCCGCTGACGATACAACCCCGTTTGACATGTCTTTGCAGCCCGTCCACATGGAGCAGGTCGAGCTACTCTGCTCTTAGGGCATGTACAATACATAGCCTCATGGTGATGCCCTGTGTGCCATGTAGTATCGGATGTCAGAAAAAGTAGGTTCGGATAGGAAGCAGGATCCTCTGCAAGAAGTGGTTGCTTGGAAAGAAAATATGTGGTCCGGTGTAAAAAGCTGAAAATGTTGAAGTGAAGAGTAGGGATGCATATGTAGTAAGGGTCTACTTCTTATTATATAATGAGGTCCACTAGTAGTACCTTGAGTTGGAGAGAAAAAATCAATATAGATGCCTGAAGCTACTTTTTTGTCATGAGGCATATGTATCCACTATGCCATCATTGTAAATCATGGCTTGTGTGTTGCAGATCATGTCCAAGTTGCATGGGCTATGTGGGGAGCCCACTTTGTATCTGGTGCTTCCGGAGGTGGGCTCACTTGTGGCCTTAGCGGTGGCCACGACGCCCTCTCGACCACCACTAGAGCATCTCTAGCGGACCCCTTATATCGCGGACCCTTTACAGTTCACGGAAAACATGTTTTGCATGCTGGCGCAGGCTGCGGCTGAATAGGCCCTGCATAGCGGAACTGTAAAAGAGAATAATATTCTGTTTTACAGTTCCGATTATTCTCTTTTACAGTTCCGCTATGCGGGGCTGTTCGGCCGCTGCCCGCGCCAGTCCCAAAACACGTTTTTTTTTTTTTGAATTTGACACATATCTCATATATTACAAAGAATTATGAATTCAGTATAACATAAAATGTGAATATTATGCATCCAAATTACAATAATTATTCAAATCACCGAATTAAACTAATAATTCAATACAACAGTTATCCTGAATACAACAATGATAACGATCACACATTAATCAAATGAAATGAATGTAAAATTGGCCGGTGCTTTTGCCAATGGTGCTCAATGCCTTTGCCAATGGTGCTCAATGAGATCCTCCTCAAGCTGATGGTGGGTGTTTGCGTCTTCAATCTGCCGGTATGTCTAAAGGAATGCTTGTATGCGGTCAGGGTCTCTAGCTAGCTTCACGCGGCTACCAACATTGTCATAGAAGAACTCCAAGTTCATGTCCCTCTCATCTTCGATGATCATGTTGTGAAGAATCACACAACATGTCATGATGTTGTTAGGGGTTTGCTTGTCCCAAAAACGAGCAGGACCACGAACAATGGCAAATCTAGATTGCAAAACCCCAAAGGCTCTTTCAATCTCTTTTCGGGCAGCCTCTTGTACCTTTGCAAATTCAATATGCTTCCTAGTTTTGGACTTTTTATGCTCTTGATAAATGTATACCAAGAAGGATAGATACCATCTACAAGATAGTACCTCTTTGTGTGTTCATGTCCATTCACCATGAAGTTGCAAGCAGGAGCATCACCACTGGCAAGTCTAGCAAACAAATGAGACCGTTGCAACACATTGATATAATTGAGAGTACCCGGCATATACCAAAAAAAATGTTAAATCCATAAATCCTCGGATGCTACGGCCTCTAGCACAATTGTTGCATCACGAGACTTGCCACAATATTGCCCGTGCCATGCCTTCGAGCAGTTTTTCCAAGTCAAATGCATGCAATCAACGCTTCCAAGCATATTGGGCCAACCTCGCTTCTCATTTGCTGCCATCAACTTTTAGTGTCTTCCTCGTTGAGTGCACGAAGATAGACAGGACCAGAGACGCGGGTGATCATTTTGGCAAACCTACGCACTGACTCAATTGTAGTATCTTTGCCAATGCGAAGATACTCGTCAGCATAATCAGCCGGAATGCCATATGCAATCACTCGCATAGCTACCGAGATTTTTTGATATGCGCTAAAACCCAACAAGCCCGCGGCGTTTCTCCTTTGAGTAAAAGACCGAGAATTGGCCTCGCAAGATTGCACTATTTTTACGAAGAGGGATCGGCGCATTAGATACCTTCTCCGGAAGAGGTGCGGCGGATAGGTAGGATTGTACGCGAAGTAGTCTTGCATCAACATCGTGTTTCCGAGGTGGTGGTCACGAGGGATGCAAAGACGACCGACGGTCGATCCTCGCCGTCTCTTGCGGTTCCGATCCTCGGCCTCCTTCATGGCTAGGACCGGCCCCACCATCTGTTGCCGATGGCGCTCGAGCATCGACTCTATGCCCGAGTCATCGGACGAGGACGAATCCTCGAGCAAAAATTGCTCGCAAGGGCTCAAATCCATCTACAAAACCGCGACCGAGTTTGCGTCAACGAAATTTCATCACCGGTGGCCGATCTACAAGGGACAAAAAAGGGGCTCACCGGCTTCGGTCGGTCCGGGGCGGCGGCAACCCGGGGGCGGCTCGGCGAATCCGGGGCGGGCAACGACTCGATGGCGGTCGATCCGGGGTGGTGGCGACCCGGGGCGCCGGCGAGTGGACCAGGGTGTAGTGCGGCCCGGCGGCGTGATTCCGTCGGTGGAAATGGCCAGAATCGCAAGCTGCGGGCGGGCGGCGACGGTGGCGGGCGGCTGCGGGAGAGGATGTGGGGAACGCACATGCTGAAATGTCCCTCCCGCCAACCGCTTTTGCAGGATACAAGGCACCGACGGGGCAGGGGGGGCTGGGTTTTCGCGGGTCGGAGAGGGCAATTTATCGTGCCCCTCAAAAAAATTTAAGGGTCGTGCGCGTTTATGGTGTCTGTTCGGGTCATTTTTTCATGCCAAACTGTAACTGACGATTATTTTATGTGTCGGGGTGATATAAGTGGTCTGCTAGAGATGCTTCGATGAATCATTGAGGTTTGGCTACTACTGCCTTTCACTCTCCCGTGAACATCAGGCTAGTGGTGCATGTGAGTGATGAGATTGTCGCGTCTGGTGCGTTGGCACCTAATTTCAAGTTTCCAGTTCGTAGACATGCCAGGACATGTCTGTGGACATTTGATGATGTTCATTTGGTGATTAGCTTTTGAGATGCCCTAAAATATCGACATGCTAAGAGATGCTCTACAGTATTAGCAACGAGCTCATATTACTTCATCCGGAAAACCTCTCATAGTAATAGTTTACCTTTCACCATGAAATTGGCAACAAGTTTATATTACTCCCTCCGTTCCTAAATATAAGCCTTTGTAGAGATTTCACTATGGACTATATACGGAGCAAAATGAGTGAATCTACACTTTAAAATGCATCTACATACATCCATATGTGGTTCATAGTGAAATCTCTCCACAGACTTATATTTAGGAACAAAGGAAGTACTTCATAAGAAAAAACTCATAATATTACTTTACCCATTACCAAAAGAAAAACAAGCCACACAAAATCGTACACGCGTAGATTTACTATTACTATGACTGCGATGGTATCTTAGGCCGTGTGGTCTCTAGGTGACTGGCCGGCTGGCTAGGGTGGAGATCGTCAAGATGGGTCGGTATCATCACATGATGGCGCAGGAGTTGACGTCCTCGTCGTTGAACATGTTCATGTACCGGACCTCCGGCGCCCCGGGGTCGGCCATGGCCTGCGGCGCGCCGCGGACGAAGCCCGCCGGCGCCTTCTTGTCGTAGGCGCCGCCGACGTAGGGATAGGTGGTGAGCGAGTACGGCACGTAGGGCCACATCTCGGCCACCTTCCCGGTGCTCTTCACCCGCGCCAGCACCTTGCTCGGCTCCACGAACCCCGTCACCGTCACCTTGCTCATCTTGGGGTTCACTGACACGGCCGTCACACCTTTGGCATCAACATGTACAGAATATGAAACGTTCATCAGCAGAATTTAACTTCACAAAACTATTCGCAACGAAAACTTTAGATTGCTTGATGTTGTTTCATTTCTGGATATCGCTACGTATGTAGGAGTATGTATGTGTGTACCCCGAATCGACTTGACGGCGTTCTTGACCCTCCTCTCGCAGCCCTCGCAGTCCATCTTCACCTTGATGTTTACCGTCTGCGGATCACAAACTACTCGAGTTAATCACGTGTATATATAAAACAACGAAATGGCAAAAAAAAAAAAAACAGGTCATCTCATGAGATGAGAAGTTGAAACTGTTTCCAAGCAAAACAAGAGAGCACACGCGTACTAAAAAAAAATGAATTCCACAAGCCTCACCTGCATCGGCCGCCTCTTCCTGAGCTTGAGGGCTGCCTTTGTGTCTGTCATGCTGCACAAATCGGAGAGGTGATCCAAGACGCCCATGATCTTATTGATCTGACACGACTGAAGCAGTAGTGTTCTCGGGTACAGAACCGTGAAGGGTCGTATATGTAGAGACGAAAGAGGAAGGAACAAGAAAATATCAGAGGATAAATTTAAATTTGTATGGTTAGGGTGGACGTGCAAGTCCATATTGATGCTTCTAGGCTGCAGAGAGCGAGCGATTAAACCACGGCGCTTTCGGATTAAATGAGCAAACACCCCTGCTTCCAGGATGACCATTCCCTGCTTCACAGGCCAGCTGTTTTGACAGGAAGCTGCTTCATTATTATTTCTTGTTTGTCGTTTCACGGAGATGATTTGTTTTGGTAGACTGGGAAATGCACGGCGTCAATTAGCTCTCTACTCGCTACCTAAACAAAACAGTACTACCTCTATCTAGAAGAATTAAATATGTGTTATATGTCATGAAAATTATATCACTAGATTTCTACACGGATGTAGTTTCTAAAATATATATATTTTTATCACATATAATACATAATTAAATAATTAAATCGCCGACCTAGACTTATTCACCGAGACGGAGATAGTACAAAGCAAGTAACTGCAGGTAGATGAAGCCTTCGACTGTTCTTCAGAAACAGAGCAACTACTCTCTCAAAAAGAAAAGAAAAAACTCAAAAGATATACTGGCATACAGCTTGCTCGTACATGCATCTATGTTTGTTTCGTTTACATAACAATTTCTAGTGCCTCGCTTCAAACTTCGAACTTCAAGAGAGTGAAAGAAGAGAGAGACAAAAAAAGAAGAGGAGAACACATAACTGAAAGGGCAGTGATATTAATCTAGGTACCATCACCAGGACACCAAGCTGAGATAACGAAATAAGAAGATGGTGTACCCAACTAGGCACTCAGAGCAGGCTCCAGCGGCTCTGCAATACCACCCCCGCTGTTGAGAACTACCACCTTACCATCCGAATCCACATCAACAATAGCAGAATCACCTTCCTTGACCTCGCCAGCCAGCATCTTTTCCGCCAGGCTGTCTTCCAAAAGCCTCATAATGGCACGTCGCAGAGGCCTGGCACCGTAGCTCGGGTTGTAACCTTCATCGACAACCCTATCCCGGAACTTCTCTGTTACCTGGAGGTCGATTTCCTTTGCCTTGAGCCTGTCAAACACCTCCTTGAGCATAATATCAGCGATCTCTTTCACCTCCAGCTTTGTCAGCTGCCGGAACACAATCATCTCATCCAATCTGTTCAAGAACTCTGGCCGGAAATACTGCTTCAACTCCTCGGTCACCAAGCTCTTGATCCTGTTATAGCTGGTATCTTTCTCGTCAGAGTCAAGGTCAAACCCAATCTTCCGGCCTCCCTTCTCGATGACACTGCTTCCGACATTCGATGTCATGATCAGCAGAGTGTTCTTGAAGTCAACTGTCCGTCCCTTGCTATCTGTCAGCCTCCCATCTTCTAAGATCTGAAGCATCATGTTGAAGACATCTGGATGTGCCTTTTCAATCTCATCAAAGAGAACAACTGTGTATGGACGGCGGCGGACTGCTTCTGTTAGTTGACCTCCCTCGGTGTAGCCAACATAACCTGGAGGTGATCCGATGAGTTTGGACACCGTATGTCTCTCCATAAACTCACTCATATCTAATCTGATCATGGCTTCCTCTGAGCCAAAGTAGTAGGATGCCAGAGCCTTTGCTAATTCTGATTTACCAACACCAGTTGGTCCAGAGAATATGAAGCTAGCAATGGGCCGATTTGGATTCTTGAGGCCAACACGAGCACGGCGGATAGCACGGCTAATAGCTTTGACAGCTTCATCCTGACCAATGATACGAGTATGGAGAGTCTCTTCCATCTTAAGGAGGCGGTCAGATTCATCAGATGAGACTTTCTCCACAGGTATACCAGTCCATGATGAGACGATGTGTTGAATATCTGCCTCTGTGACAAGAGGACCAACTTCGCCGGATTCAGTCTCTGCTTTAACCATTTCCTTGCTCTTGTCAATAATGGCTGTAATTTGGGCCTTCAACTCCATTTCCTCGTCTCTTAATTCCCCAGCCTGCCAATAAACAACAACAGTAAGATAACACGGAAGAAACAAAAATGGTTAATTTTAGTTGCATAAACATAACAAGGAAGAAAAGGCTGGCTTCTAGGCTATGATTAGAGGCACCTTACAAGTAATTCAACAATGTAAATATAGCCAAATGAACCAATAAACTTGCAACCAAGACAACATTAGCATCCTACTAAAGCAAACCATTTAGGAACCTTCACACAAAACTCCAGAATCTATGTATACCTTCTCAAAATCTTGGCCACGCACAGCCTCATTCTTGTCCTTTGTTATTTGGCGAAGTTTTTTGTCCAGCTCCTTGGCCTCATCAGGTAGCTGTAATGTAAGGGATAATGGTTAAACAAAAACAAGGCAGTGAAGCAGGCTCTCTGGGATCACAACTGTTCATAGTCAGTACCTGTGCATGCCTGAGCCTAACACGGGACCCCGCTTCATCAATCAAGTCAATAGCCTTGTCAGGCAGGAAGCGGTCACTACAGAAACAGCAAAAATAACACATGTTCATTACAGTGACAAATCAGATTATTGGCTCTACTACAAAAATATAAAGTGGAAAATATACAGTGTCTATATAATCTAAATATATAACTAGAACCAAGATTTTCATTATAGGAGGGCTAATAATCACCATGCATGTGTAGAGTCAACCAATGTCAAGGATAACAAGAAATTACAGTCAAGACTTCTTGCAATTTAATTATCGTTGTGCAGGCAATGACACCCTAGCAGATTAAGGGTGAAACGGCAGTATTATACTACCTCCTATAACACTTTTAGCGAAAGTCTAGAAGAATGGGAGTGTGAAGCACATTGGGAACCTAAGCAAAAGCCAGTATAATTAACCCTTTCATGATGGATAACCAAATAATGAGATACACCAATGCAATCCCCTCGTCTACCCAACTTATCCAATAAAAAGGTAATAAAGCTGATGCTACACATCAGCGAACAATTCAGACAACAAAACCACAAGAGATGTCAAAATCAGACACATTCACAATATTATACTCCCTCCGTCCGGAAATACTTGTCGGAGAAAGGATGAATCTAGACGTATTTTAGTTATAGATACATCCAATTTAATTTATTTCTCCGACAAGTATTTCAGGACTGAGGGAGTACATATATACAGCTAATACCTAAGAAATAATTGCTGCACCAGAATTGGTATTAACACAATACTATACCAAAAAAAACATCAATCAAATTAATTAAGGTATGATGCAATGCAAACCTGATATACTGATATGATAACTGCGCCGCAGCAACTAAAGCATCATCTGTGTATCGCAGCTTATGATGAAGCTCATATCTCTCACGAAGTCCTCTTAAGATTTGTATTGATTCTTCAACAGTGGGCTCTGGAACCTTGACTGGTTGAAACCTTCGCTCCAAAGCAGGATCTTTCTCGATATGTTTCCTGTACTCATCCAGTGTTGTGGCACCAATGCACTGAAAGATAGAACAGTATAAGAAATGTTAAAACTAGGGGCAGCTCATCTTTCTTGTTGTAGACATGGCTTGTCAACTGGAAGGAACTGCTTTCTGGATCCAGCCTAGGTGAGGTCTTTGTGACTTTATCAGACTAAACCAGAAATGTGAGCAACACAGAACAATGGCAACAATGGAATTTGAAATCAGGCACATTACCTGCAGTTCACCTCTTGCAAGAGCTGGTTTTAAGATGTTAGCAGCATCAATTGCACCTTCAGCTGCACCTGCTCCGATCAACGTGTGCACTTCATCAATAAACAGTATAATATCATCATTTTGCTTAATTTCTTCCATAAGCTTCTTCAGCCTTTCTTCGAACTCTCCACGGTACTTGGTACCAGCAACAAGGAGCCCCATGTCAAGGGTAATAACCTAAACAGAGCAATCATGATTAATTTTCTGGAACAACATGATCATAAATACAAAAAGGAGCTTTATACCACTCAATTATTTTTAAACAAGCTTGATCCTTTGCAACTGACAAAAGCCACATTTATCATTTATTATTATTTTGACCATTTCATCAACACTTAATTACTGAAGGCTCACTAATGATCCCAATAACAACAGTAATAGTGTCAGTACAGAATGACAAGTAAAATCACAAAAAATAGGCCTGCCATGTTACTATGAAAACTCTTAACACCAGTACATGAAAAAAACTGGTGTATCAGTATCTGATATGGTCCGATAGACGGTGGATATGTTCAACAAGTATCAAATGAATTAACATTAAAAACAAAAACCAAAAATAATTGATTGGATACATAGTTCTTCATGTGTGTGTGTGTGTGGGGGGGGGGGGGGGGGGGGGGGGATACATTCTGGATACAACCCAACCCAATCAGGGAAATCTAAGAGAAATTTGGTACAATACCACTAGTAGTTTGCTGACGATAAGTGGGGTCTGGCATTTATCGAAGACCAAATACCTACATGGCATATTTTATCATATCCGTCATTATCTGAACTCTCCCATGTCTCGTACCCTCCCCCTCCTCTGTCCCAATGCTCTTGCTCTATCTGCCCCAACTCTGTCCCAGCACATATGCATTGGCATTTTTGTGTAGTAGTTCATGTATCGATGTATTGGCAACTTCAAAAAAAAATGGCATGCCCATGTATCCGCAGCAACCCGATATGGATACTCGTACACATATCAGTGCTACATAGCAAAATTAAAATAGCCGCATTGCTATTCATGCTACTCATTTACAAGCACAAAATAAACTGTGGATACACTCATACACATATCGGTATCCCATACACTCATTTACAAGCCCCGCATCACCCCGATATGGATACTCTCATACACATCAGTATCAGTGCTACATAGCAAAACAAAATTACCCACATTGCAATTCATGCTACTCATTTACAAGCACAAAATAAACTGTGGTGATGCACAGGCAACATAAAAGTCGAGGCTAACCTTCTTTCCTTCAATTGTTTCCGGAACATCACCATTACAAATACGTTGTGCAAGCCCCTCTGCAATAGCAGTCTTGCCGACACCAGGCTCTCCAATTAAGCACGGGTTGTTCTTTGTCCGCCTGCCCAAAATTTGAGTTACACGCTCAATTTGATCCTGTCTGCCAACAACTGGGTCTAGTTTACCCTGCAAGAAAAAAGAATTAGATTCTTCTCTTTGCTGCTAAATATCTCCAATAGGCAAAAGGACACATGGGAGGGAGGAAATACCTCTTCAGCCAGCTTTGTCAAATTAGTACCGTATTCTTCAAGTGTAGGCATCTTCTGGCCACTGCTTCCCCCACCAACCCCAGCACCAACAGCTTCTGTGCTTTCACCAACCATTCTTATAACCTGCAAAACATGTAAAATATTCATTGTCTGGACAAATTAGACTAAAGTAAGTAATAATGTAAGAAAGATATTAGTGAAGAAATTGCCTGGGTACGAATGTTGTTTGGATCAGCACCAAGGCTTTCGAGAACTCGAGCTGCAACACCTTCACCCTCACGAAGTAGCCCTAAGAGTAAGTGCTCAGATCCTATATAGTTATGCCCTGAACAATGAACATAAAGGAAAATTAGTACACATCTTATATATGCTTATTGAACAAACAATAGTCTCAAGAAGCAGCAAAATAAGGAAGACGCAATAGTGATGTGATATAGTAATGTATCACCTGAGCTCAATAAATACTAAAATTTCATCATCTTCAAGAAGAAATGAACAACACAATAGTGATTTAGTGATAACATAGTAATGTTTCACTTTTTTAATGTATCAGGAGTATAGCAGTAAGTCCCTATCCCTGCCAAATCCTATGGACCCGCAGCTACCCTGGATAGGACACTGCATGGTGAGGAATTCATGGTTGGCTTGCAAAAGAGGAAAGGTAACTGCTCGTTCGATGGGCAATGAAGGTCGAGGATGAGGGATGGTAAAACATCACTTAAGCTAGCACACTGGCTTTCCCCAGGATTTCCTGCCACGATCACCTAATGGAGAATTTCCAGTGTAAAAGAAGAACAAAGTCTCATTCTGCACAGGACCTGATGATCACTTTTGCTTAAATATCATTCTAGATTAGTCACCTACTACGAATTGTACATGTTTAGTGATCAAACCACTACATGAAATCTTACACCACTATCCATACTTAATGTAGACTCTGAAAGTAAGAACAGTATACTGAATAGATAAAACTAGAGTATATAAAGAAACACATAAAATAATACTCATGAGGCCTAGCCTCAGATGGTCAATCACAGTCCGGCCAAGTACATAGAATGACAAAAAATGAGGCCTAGCCTCAGATGGTCAGGGGATGGGAATGGCGGAACATTCATGTGCTTGCTTCAACAGAAGGTGAGATGAGTTAACCACCAGTTCCCCACACTCGTCACCGAATGGGAATGCAGCTCTATTCCCATACCCAGCAAAACACCTGATGATAACTTGTCCTCGACTACCATTCTATCACTAATGGAGTCATAAATCCGGATGTTTTGTGCACTTATCTGAACCAATTTACACTAGTATATAGCAAACTTATGTTGACTAAGAAAACAGAACAGGGTTACTGAGAAAAGAACATAGAATAAAAACAGACTGATTTGGTTACAAACTGATCAAAATTACAGAATAGCTGATCGGTAAATAAAAAAAATTGATGATGTGCGTCCAGTAATAATTACAGAATAGCTGATCAAAATGGATGAAACAAGAGCATGAAACTAGCTGATTTTCATGGATAAATGAAAGTAATAATTAATACCTAGCTGGCGAGCTTCTTCAAGTGACAGTTCGAGTACACGCTTTGCACGAGGTGTAAATGGAATTTCAACGGCAACGAACCCACTGCCTCTTCCAATAATCTTTTCAACTTCCACACGGGCATCCTTAAGACTGATCCCCATAGACTTTAGAACCTTTGCTGCAATTCCAGTTCCCTCACCAATAAGGCCAAGCAGAATCTGTTCTGTCCCAACAAAGTTGTGGCCTAGGCGTCTTGCTTCCTCCTGTGCAAGCATAATCACCTTGATTGCTTTCTCTGTGAAGCGCTCGAACATGGCCCGGACGACCATTCTTGAACCTGACCCACGTGGTCGTGAAATCTGGCTTGCTACAATGGAGCCAAAGTCACGTTTGATAACGGACCTTGTATCCAGGAAATTTGTTTGCCGCAGTCCTTGAAAACCCCCGAGAGTAAGGGTCCTCGTTGGTGTACTGCGTAACATTGTGGCCCTTGTGCGCACACGGGACCGCGTAGAGCTAGTCCTGTAGGCGGTAGGAGCGATGGCAGACTGAACCAGAGTCCCCTCCATATCGAACTAACCAAAGAACCACAGGTTTACCGGTGCCTGCAAAGAAAAAAGCATTACTCAAACAAAAAACATCATAGAATGATTGCAAAGCAACTATGGCATCTACTTCCGATGGTAGATCCCACATCTGAGCTCAAAAGCGAAGTTAAAAGAATTCGCCAACCATTCACATATCATTGAAACAACACCTAATGACCCCAAATCAAACAGCAGTATAGTACTACAAGAAATTCGGGCACGATGGTTTTTACCAAGCTTGATAAAAGTTTCATGTATCCAACCAACCTCAACACAGGATTATCCACACGTGACTGCTCCAACCAAGAGAAGGATACCATCTAAATCCGCTCGACAATAGCACCCCAATCGGAAAGCCCCTACCGTGCGCCTACACGCGCCAAGCAAAAGCCAACATATATCCACATCCAGGCAGCTACCAAAATAGCGCACTCGACTGCGTCCACCGACGAGGGGGGTAAAAACAGGATTCGCAGAATTTCCCCTAGAACTATCCAACCAACCAACCAACCAATCGATCCCCGGAACCACGAAACCCAATCCATAAATCCGCCCACACGAGGGAACGGAACAGGATAAGGTTCCCCATGAAGTCCGAAAACAATCGGCGAAAACAACCGCAGGGAGTCATCGCTCCCCACGAGCGAAGGGCGCGGAGACGGAAGCGAGCGGCGGGCACGGCAGGGGAAGCCTCACCTCGGCGACGACGTGGCCGCCCAGCGGCGAAGGACCTCGGGAGAACCTTGGGACGGGCGGAGTCGATAACACGGGGAAGATAGCTACCTAGATGCGAAATCCTAGCAATTCACAGGCTTAGCTAAAATTAATATAACTACTGCTCCGTAGGATCCATGTTACAATGAAAGTGGAATACCTACCGAAGAAATACTACCTCAACTCGTGCACGCGCCGTGCTCGCTGCCTTGCCCCAGGTCCAGCCGCTGGCCGCCGCCCCACCCTCTCGCTCGCTTCTCGCTAGGGCTAGTCGCCTCGAATTACACGGCACCTGTGTCGATTGATAAGGAGCGACCACCCATGCTTATCGGATGTGCGTCGATTTAAAAGGCCCGGCGAGGCCCACAAGACACACCCCTCCACTCCACGGTCTCTCCTCCGTTTTCACGGGCGTGTTTGGTTATCTGCATGACTTTTTTTACCTCTTTACATGTGTGTCTTAGTTAAATCCGGTTGAGAACAAAAACCATCATCTACATATAGTTTGATTATTTGTATCTACTGTGGCTGCATCAGGGAAGCAATATTTACCCAGCATTTGGTTGCCTGTGCTGCACTCGATAGACAAATTACATGTTGTTTGGTTGCGAACGGCATAATGTGTGATCACCACTTCTCATTAGTGATGACCTTACCACACACGATTTTCCAACATCGTCTCAATCCTAACTATAACATAAATGGCAGTTTAACAATAATAGGGAAAAGTTCATCGATGTCGAACTAGATGGAAGTCCATCCTCGTCAGTTGTTGCTGTTGTTGTTTCTTCTTTTGCTGTTGTTGCTTCTCTTTTGTTGCTTCTTCTTCTTCTTCTCTTCTGTTTGCTTCTTCTTCTTCTCTTTTGTTGCTGGTGCTTCTTTTTCTTCACATCCTTGTATGACCTTTATTTTCTCACATTGCCGGATACTCCATCCTTTTGTTCTTCTAGGCTTTGTTCTCAAATGCCTCCACAACATGGTCGGAGCCAACAACATCATCAAGCATCACCTCTTCCTCCTCCGCCACAAGGTCATCACAACCTCATTGTAGGATCCAGTTATGAATGATGCAACAAGCAAGAACAAGCTTAACCTGGGGTTTGGAGAGTGTGGAATGACTTTTGATCCAGAATCTTAAATCTATTCTTCAGATCTCCAAATGCCCTCTCAACCGCAACTCTAAGACTAAAGTGTCTGAAATTAAACAATTCATGTGCAGGCCTAGTATAGTTCCTACCAGAGAACTCATTTAGATGGTGTCCGGTTTTCCTGAAGGGTGGAAGAACACCAGGCTGACATGCATAGCCAGCATCTCCGAGGTAGAACTTGCCATCGGAGATATTAATGCCATCATGTCTGAAAGCACATTTGCTCCCTTGGTGGTTTTGGTAATTCATGTCAACATACATGTTGTTGGACTAACATTTTCAATCAGGTATATTTCAGGAATAGTTCAACCTAGGCTTGTAGGTGATGAAGATGTGGACCCCTCAAGCTACAAAGGACAAACATTGTCAAAAGCTTCATGACTCTACACTTTTGGTTGAGTGATGAAATATCATATTGAGTCCATAGGAAAACCAATACTATTAAAAGTGAATGAGGTTTTGATCATGAGTCATTTGCTCAAGTGCTTGAAAATATTGCTCCAAAACTCTCGGCCACATTCTCACAATCCAATCTGTCCAAAACCCTAAAGTCATTCTCGGTCCCACCGAAATAGATACACCCGAACCCATCGAGATACACCAGACAGTGCCACAACCTAAACCCTAGAAACTCGGTTCCACCGAGATGGCATTCGGTCCCACCGAAGTGCACTGGCAAACTTTCTGTACCCCATCGTGTTCATTTCGGAATTGTTGAGTGAAACCGATCGGAATTACCAAAACGATGCAAGTGCTTACTTCATCACATGTCAGAGCCACCGAGTGGATTCATCCTATCTCACCGAAATGCCTACATTCGAATCTTTTACACTAGTCGATCTCAACGAGTTTTTGATCCGGTGTCACCGAGTTGTGCATAAAGTTTGTAACGGCTAGATCTTTGGTGATGGCTATATATACCCCACCCCCACCACCTACCCCCAGAGAGAGCAACCAGGACGAAACTACACTTCCCATATCCATTTCCTGAGAGAGAACCACCTACATTTGTGTTGAGATCAAGGCACTCCACTCCAATCCTTCTCCCACGACCATGTCAAATCTGTGAGAGAGTGATTGAGTGTTTAGGACATTATCTTTTAAAGCACAAGAGCAAGGAGTTCATCATCAACAACAACATCTATTACCTTTTGGAGAGTGGTGTCTCCTAAATTGGTTAGGTGTCACTTGGGAGCCTCCAAATCATGTGGAGTTAAACCAAGAGTTTGTAAGGGAAAGGAGATAGCATACTTTGTGAAGATCTACCTCGAGTGAGGCTAGTCCTTCGTGGGCGTAAGCCATGATAGAATAGACAAGGTTGCTTCTTCGTGGACCCTTCATGGGTGGAGCCCTCCATGGACTCATGCAGTCGTTACCCTCTATGGGTTGAAGTCTTCATCAACGTGGATGTATGATAGCACCACCTATCGGAACCACGCCAAAAAACATTGTGTCTTTGTTGCGTTTTATCTTCCTATCTCTACCTCACTTTACTTTCTTGCACTTGCATGTTGTTCATTTTCCGCTGCTCAATCTCTAGATATGCAAGTGTAGGATGTATTGGTCGCCACTTAACTTGTGATAAAATCTGCCTAATTGTCAATAAAAAATAAAAGCTACACCTTTGCCTTGTTAAGTGTCTATTCACCCCCCCCCCTCTAGACCTATCTTTTCGATCTTTCAATTGGTATCAGAGCTTTGATCTCCATTGTTTTGGTTTAATCACCATTGGAGGAAGATAGATGTGTCTACTTTGGGGAGTGTTAGGTGTAGAGTACCTATTCTCACTAGAGAGCCCCCATGTGCCTCCCATTGACCCCTTGCACTTAATCTTAGAACCGTCAATCTTATCATCAGAGGATTACCTAAAATTGTGCTTGGTTGTATGCAAAACTTTGGGTTGCTTATACCTTGTAAAAAGATTTGGAAAAGCGATATCCAAATTACTCCCTAAAGAATCTTGATGAGATTCTTCACAAGACTATTGTTTTATATAAGATGAAACCTAGTGATCCTAAATTTGATAAGTGTCTTTTGGAGCTTCGTGACCCCATGCGTGCTAAAGGAGATGTTAGAACCATTAGCAATATCATCTAAGAAGCCATTCGAATTCATTCTCTTGAACATTGTCATAACCATGGAACTGATGAATCAGATGCCCAAGGTGATGATGATGAACACACCATAGGTGATGTTGAACATGGCTATCATGATGAAGATAAAGATTTCACCATCGAATATGAGAAGACTGTGATGAATCTTAGTCTCATGGCTAACCTTAGAGACTACATGTCTAGAGGAAAAGAGTGGATTCTTGATAGTGGATGCACCGATCACATGACTAGAGACAAAGACATGTTTCGTGAGCTTGCTAAAAATGATGGTTGATACGCCTCCGTCGTATCTATAATTTTTTATTGTTCCATGCCAATATTCTACAACTTTCATATACTTTTGGCAACTTTTTATACTATTTTTGGGACTAACATATTGATCCAGTGCCCAGTGCCAGTTCCTGTTTGTTGCATGTTTTATGTTTCGCAGAAAACCCATATCAAACGGGATCCAAACGGGATAAAAACGGACGGAGAATTATTTTGGAATATTTGGGATTTTCTGGAGTAAGAATCAACGCGAAACAGTGCCCGAGGTGGCCACGAGACAGGGGGCGCACCCTCCCCCTGGGCGCGCCTGGCACTCTCGTGGGCCACCCGTAAGGCGGTTGACGCTCTTCTTTTGCTGCAAGAAAGCTAATTTTATGAGAAGAATCTGGGCGAAAGATTCACCCCAATCAGAGTTACGGATCTCCGGATATAAAATAAATGGTGAAGGGGCAGAATTCGAGAACGCAGAAACAGAGAGATAGATCCAATCTCGGAGGGGCTCTCGCCCCTCCCATGCCATGGGAGCCAAGGACCAGAGGGGAAACCCTTCTCCCATCTAGGGAGAAGGTCAAGGAAGAAGAAGAAGAAGGGGGGCTCTCCCCCCCTTGCTTCCGGTGGCGCCGGAACGCCGCCGGGGGCCATCATCATCACCGCGATCTTCACCAACACCTCCGTCATCTTCACCAACATCTCCATCACCTTCCCCCTTCTATATTCAGTGGTCCACTCTCCCGCAACCCGCTATACCCTCTACTTGAACATGGTGCTTTATGCTTCATATTATTATCCAATGATGTGTTGCCATCCTATGATGTTTGAGTAGATTTTCGTTGTCCTACTGGTGAGTGACAGAAACACAGACCCGAGTAAGTAGGTTGTTTGCGTATGGGATAAAGGGGACTTGATACTTTAATGCTATGGTTGGGTTTTACCTTAATGATCTTTAGTAGTTGCGGATGCTTGCTAGAGTTCCAATCATAAGTGCATATGATCCAAGAAGAGAAAGTATGTTAGCTTATGCCTCTCCCTCAAATAGAATCGCAATAGTGATTACCGGTCTAGTAAAGTAGTCAATTGATTAGGGACAATTTCACAACTCCTACCACCACTTTTCCACACTCGCTATATTTACTTTATTGCTTCTTTATCTAAACAGCCCCTACTTTTTATTTACGTGCTCTTTACTATCTTGCAAACTTATTCAACAACACCTACAAAGTACTTCTAGTTTCATACTTGTTCTAGGTGAAGCGAACACTAAGCATGCGTAGAGTCGTATCAGTGGCAGATAGGACTTGAGAGGATATTTGTTCTACCTTTAGCTCCTCGTTGGGTTCGACACTCTTACTTATCGAAAGAGGCTACAATTATCTCGTATACTTGCGGGTCATCAAGACTTTTTTCTGGCGCCGTTGCCGGGGAGTCATAGCGTGGGGTGAATATTCTCATGTGTGCTTGTGCTTTATCACTAAGTAATTTTTATTTGTTGTTCTTAGTTGTTCTCTATCTTTATTTATGGATAAGGAACACGAAATACCAAAAAAATTAGGTGTAGATGCTACTCGTGGAGATGGGGAACCTCCTAAAACCCTCGATGCTCGTTATGTGAAAGAAATTATGTACTACTTTAATAATCCTAAGAAAACCCCATTCAATTATGTTATGGGAGTAACGTTGGATCAACGTGAATACTTTAGGGATTATCGCTTGACACAAAAAGGGAAACTATTATGGGATCAAATTCAAATGTTGAAGTGGTATGCTAGGCAACTATGCTTGATGCATGATTATACTTGCTGCTCTAGGATGAAGGCTCCACACCTTCCCTTTTCATGCAAATTTGATGATAATGAAACCTTAGCTTCTTATGCTAATGGTATCTATGATTACTATGATGTGGAACAAATAGAAGAATATGTTGCTTTCATGGGTGCTTATGAGATTGAATCTATGTTTAAAGCGTTTGACGATTTTGATGATTCAGTTTACAGACCAGAAATTTTTGCTATACTTAGATATTGCTATGAAAATTATTAATACAATTACAATATTAATGCATTTATTGAGAAAGTCTCCGCTGTCCAAGAAGAGACTAATATTTTGTAGGAAGCTATGGAAGAAGAAAAAAGATGATGAGGAGAGCGAAGAACAAAAGGAGGAAGAGTGGATTGATCACCCGTGCCCACCTTCTAATAAGAGTAACTCTTCAACTCATACATTGTTTAATTCCCCTTCGTGCTTACAGAAGGATGATTGCTATGATGATTGCTATGATCCCTTTAATTCGTTTGAAATATCCCTTTTTGATGATGCTTGCTATGTTTGTGGCCAAGATGCCAATATGAATGATGCTTATGGAGATGAACTTGCTATAGTTCCTTATGTTAAACATGAAATTGTTGCTATTGCACCCACACATGATAGTCCTATTATCTTTTTGAATTCTCCCGACTACACTATATCGGAGAAGTTTGCCCTTATTAAGGATTATATTGATGGGTTGCGTTTTACTATTACACATGATGATTTTGATGAATGTGATATGCATGTGCTTGCTGCTCCTACTTGCAATTATTATGAGAGAGGAACTATATCTCCACCTCTCTATGTTTCCAATATAATAAAATTGCAAGAAATTGCTTATACTATGCATTGGCCTTTACTATGTGTGCATGATTTGTTCTTTTATGACATGCCGATGCATAGGGAGAGAGTTAGATTTTGTTGTTGCATGATATATGTTACTTTGTGCTCACTACTAAACTACAAATCATTATTAATTAAATTTGGCTTTGATATACCTTGGGATCCGGGTGGATTCATTACTTGAGCACTATATGCCTAGCTTAATGGCTTTAAAGAAAGCGCTGCCAAGGAGACAACCCGAAAGTTTTAGAGAGTCATTTATTTCTGTTGAGTGCTTTCATATAGTTTAAAAACAAAAAAATAAAGAGGGGAACTCAAAACTTTTCAAAAAGGAAAGTGAAAGTGAGAGAGACAAACATTGTTGAAGTGGGAGAGCTCCTTGAACTTTGTTCATGCTCACGGAAACTTTGTGAATCTTGATTACAGAAACTTTTCATCAAAAATAATTATCCCCTTTATACAATTCCATTGTATTATAAAAATAATGTGCCAAGGTTTGCCTTTAGGATGTTTACAATGCTTATTGGTTTGTACGGTGTAGGACATAAACTTTGGTTGTAGTGTGCGATTTTACATTTTTAACTGGAACGCCAAACAGTTATGATTCTTTTTGCACTGTCTTCCTGTACAAATTGTTTATTTTTCTAATTTTGGTAGAATTTTTGGGGTACCAGAAGTATGGTGGATGTTCAGATTGCTACAAACTGTTCTGTTTTTGACAGATTCTGTTTTTGATGCATAGTTTGCTTGTTTTGATGAATCTATAAATTTATATCAGTGGATTAAGCCATGGAAAAGCTATAATACAGTAGAAACAATGCAAAAACAAAATATGAATTGGTTTGCTACAATATTTAGAGTAGTGATTTGCTTTATTATACTAACGGATCTTACCGAGTTTTTCTGTTGGAGTTTTGTGTGGATGAAGTGTCTAATGGAGGAGGTCTCGTTATGAGGAAAAGGAAGAGAGGCAAGAGCTCAAGCTTGGGGATGCCCGAGGCACCCCAAGTAAATATTTAAGGAGACTCAAGTGTCTAAGCTTCGGGATGCCCCGGAAGGCATCCCCTCTTTCTTCAACAAGTATCGGTATGTTTTCGGATTCGTTTCTTTCATGCGATATGTGCAAGTCTTGGAGTGTCTTTTGCATTTAGTTTTCATTTTTTCTTTTATGCACCATGCTGGTATGAGATTGTCCTTGGTTGATTTATAGAATGCTCATTGCACCTCACTTAAATCTTTTGAGTGTGGCTTTATAGAATGCTTCATGTGCTTCACTTATATCTTTTGAAGTTTGGATTGCCTGTTTCTCTTCATATAGAAAACCACCATTTGTAGAATGCTCTTTTGCTTCACTTATATTTGTTAGAGCGTGGGCATATATTTTGTAGAAAGAATCAAACTCTCTTGCTTCACTTATATGAATTTAGAGACATGACAGGAATTGGTCATTCACATGGTTACACTACAAAAAAAGACACATCTGTGACATTTTGGGCCGAACGAAATTTTTGTCTGTCATACATATGACACTTCTATGATGATAATTGTGACAAAACCTGGTATCATCATAGATGTGGTGGGCTCCTACTTATATGATAAAAAATCATGATAGAAACTGGGCTTTTCGTCCTGGGCGGGCCGGAGATGCAGCTGCATGACATTCTTTGGGCCGTCCATGACGGAAAAAACCGTGGTAGAAGCGAGGGCGAGGAAAATTTCGGGGAGTTCCTGGTTACGGTGGGATGTCGGGGGCCGAGCGAGATGCGCGTTTCTCTCGTACACGTACGCGCGTGTGTGCGAGGCGTTGGCTCTAACTGAACCTGAGCGAGGCGTTGGGCTCTAACTGAACTCGAGCAGTTGCACTGCAGGCTACGCATTACTGAACCCGAGCGATCGATCGATGGCTGTTAACTGAACTCGATCGAGCGATTCCTTCGCTACTGCTACTAACTGAAGCCGATCGATTGGATGAACAATGAGTGTTGCGGGGGGGTTTGGATGAACAGTGAGTGGTGGCGTTGCCTCTAGATGAACAGGACCCCGTGGTGTGGAGGGCTGGATGAACAGTAGATGGTGGAGGGGTGCCCGTGGAGGGGTGGTTGAACAGGACCCTGTGGTGTGGAGGGCTGTATGAACAGTAGACGGTGGAGGGGTGCCCGTGGAGGGGTGGTTGAACAGTAGCCGGTGGAGTAGCGCACGGTGGAGGCTGGATGAACAGGAGCCCGTGGTGGCTGGAGGAGGTCGACGGTTGCCCGTGGAGGCTGGAGGAGGTCGACGATGGAGATGAACAATATTCCGTGGAGTCCCGTTTTGCGGTACGCCACACCCCTCCCGATGAACAGGACCCCCGTTTCGACCGTAGCGCTCCAACACAAGTTCGTTTCGTCCGTTTTGCGGTATGCCACACCCCTCCCGATCAACAGGACCCCCGTTTCGACCGTAGGAGGTCCGTTTCCTCCGTTTTGCGGTACTCCACACCCCTCCTGATCAACAGGACCCCCGTTTCGACCGTAGGAGGTCCGTTTCCTCCATTGTGCGGTACGCCAGGCCTCGTTTCCATCGCCTGTTCCATCCAAGCCCTCCTGATGAATACGACCACGCATTCCGTTCCGACCCAGCCTGTTGGCTCCCACGCGTTCCGTTGCCTCCCGATGAACACGAGCATTCCGTTGCCTCCCCATGAACACGACGCATTTCGTTGCCTCCCCATGAACACGACGACGACGTTGTTTCTCCGTTCCGACCCAGTCATGTACACGAGCCCTGGCCATACGTATGCGCGAGTAGGCGTTCGAGACCCCACCCATATGTACACATACGTGGTCGTATTTTCTTTCTTGCACCCTGGCCGCTGTACGTACATGTACATGCTATGTGCGCGCCTCTACTACGACACGTGCGCGCCTCTACATCGACCAGTATATATGTACACACACGTTCACGACCAGAATGACAACGCTATGTACGCTTCGACCAGGTGGGTCCCGACTGTCAGGCACTTCCTTGCCTGCGAAGATGTAGCTGGTGGGTCCCGGCAGTCAGGGGGCGAATTGTTTTTTTTGCCCGGACGCACTTCCTTGCGTGCGAAGATGTAGCTGGTGGGTCCCAGCAGTCAGGGGAAATGTTTTTTTCGCGAAATACTGTGGTCCGTCCGGTGGGTCCCTGCTATCAGGTGGAGGAATAATTATTTTGCGCGTAATAAGGAGGCACTTCCTTGCTGCGGCCGTGGACCCAGCTGTCAGCCTCTACACGTACAGTCCACGTCCAATGGAAGCCGTTCCTTGACCACGTAGACCACGCTGCGCCGAGAGCACCAGGGCGATGGACGACGGTGAGGCCTAGGAAGGGGACGACACGGCCATGGATGCCCACGCGTAGAGGAGTACGAGGGTTCACTGGTTCGCTGCGGTGTGAGGCTGCCGTCGCCACAGAATAACAGGGGGTGCGGGTGAGTAGAGGGATGGCCTGGCCAGCGGTGGGAGTAGTAGGGGCGGTGAGGCCTCCACCGCATCGTAGCCGGCCACGGGAGGCAGGAGCACGAGGCACGACCGGCGCTGGTTTGGGCGGCTGGAGCAAGAAGACCAGAGGTTGAAGAAGCACTACGGCCGTTGGATGGACATCGTACGGTCACTGGAGCTAAAATCGTGCATATTGACTAAGTTGACAAAGCCCTCCGTCCCCGTCAACTTAGTAGGCCCACAAGTCAGCCTGCCACTATACTGGGTCCCAGCTAACAGGGGGAGTATTCATTTTTTTGCGTAATAAGGAGGTACTTCCTTGCGTGCGAAGATATAGCTGGTGGGTCCGAGCTGTCAGCGGCGGTAACATTTTTTTCGCGAAATACAGAGGCCCTTTCGGTGGGTCCCCGATGTCAGGTGGAGGAATCATTATTTTGCGCGTAATAAAGAGGCATTTCCTTGCGTGCGGCCGTGGACCCAGCTGTCAGCCTCTCCACGTACAGTCCACTTCAGATGCATGTCGGTCGTTGACCATGTTGACCAGGCCGCGCCGAGAGCACCAGGGCGGTGGACGATTGCGAGGCCTAGGAAGGGAATGACACGAAGGCAGGGAAGACTCGGTAGTTGTTTCCCACGCGGAGGGTTGTACGACTGTACGATGGTTTACTGGTTCGTCTGCCCTCGCCAGAGAATAACAACAGGTGTGGGTGAGTAGAGGGATGGCTAGGCCAGCGATGGGAGTACGATGGGGTGGTGAGTCCTGCGCGGGAAGGAGGGAGCAGGTAGTCCCGTCAGTGCTTGTTTGAGCGGCTGGAGCAGGAAGAGCAGAGATTGAAGAAGCACGACGGCCGTTGGATGGACATCGTACGGTCACTGGAGCTAGAATCGTTCATATTGACTAAGTTGACAAAGCCCTCCGTCCCCGTCAACTTAGTAGCCCCACAAGTCAGCCTCCCACCATGGTGGGTCCCAGCTAGCAGGGGGAGTATTCATTTTTCTGTGCGTAATAAGGAGGCACTTCCGGTGGGTCCGAGCTGACAGCGGGGGGAACGTTTTTTTCGCGAAATACGATGGTCCGTCCGGTGGGTCCCAACAGTCAGGGGGAAATGTTTTTTCACGAAATACGGTGGCCCATCCGGTGGGTCCCAACAGTCAGGGGGGAAACATTTTTTTCGTGAAATACTGGTGGCCCGTCCGGTGGGTCCCTACTGTCAGGTGGAGGAATAATTATTTTGCGCATAATAAGGAGGCACTTCCTTGCGGCTGCCGTGGACCCAGCTGTCAGCCTCTCCACGTACAGTACTCTTCTGATGGAAGTCGGTCGTTGACCACATTGACCACACCGCGCCGAGAGCACCACGGCGGTGGACGACGGCGAGGCCTAGGAAGGGGACGACGCGGAGCCGGGGAAGACGCGGCAGTGGATGCCCATGTGGAGAGGAGTACGAGGGTTCACTGGTTCGGCTGCGGTGTGAGGCTGTCGTCGCCGCAGAATAACAGAGGGAGTGGGTGAGTGGAGGGATGGCCTGGCCAGTAGTGGGAGTAGTATGGGGACGGTGAGGCCTCCGCGGCAGCACAGCCGGCCACGGGAGGCAGGAGCATGCGGCACGACCGACGCTACTTTGGGCGGCTGGGGCAAGAAGACCAGAGGTTGAAGAAGCACTACGGCCGTTGGATGGACATTGTTGACCATGCCGCGCCGAGAGCACCAGGGCGGTGGACGACGGCGAGGCTTACGAAGGGAACGACACGGAGCCAGGGAAGACACGACAGTGGCTGCCCACGCGGTGGAGAGTACGAGGGTTGACTGGTTCGGCTGCCGTCGCCGGAAAATAACAGGAGGTGTGGGTGTGTAGAGGGATAGACATGCCAGGTATGCGAGTATGATGGGGCCGTGAGGCCTGCCCGGTAGCATTGCCGTCCACGGGAGGCGGGAGCAGGCGGTTCCGATGACGCTGGTTTGGGCGGCTGGGGTAGGAAGATTAGAGTCTGAAGAAGCACGATTGCCGTTAGATTGACATCTAACGGTCTGACGCTGGTAGAGTCGATTGTTGACTAAGTTTCTCTTTTGAGAAGCCTTGTGTACGCATAAACTTAGTAGGCCCACAAGTCAGCCTCCAAATATGTGGCAGACAACATAAAGCCCATTTGCTACTTTTTATAATTTGCAGCCCATTTGCTAATTCTTAAGTAATTTATTACAACCATTTTCTGCCCAGGACCACGGTCAAAAAGTTCAACCTTATTTTGCATATTTCGGTGGAGTCCGAACTGTTGTAATCCTGAAATGATAAATATTTTTTTAAGAACTTATTGATTTGCCAAAAAATCGTTTTGTTTTTGTAAGCAAATAAGACGTGGGACAATTGAGTTGGTTGAAGGGAAAACCAGCGGTAAAAAAATCAGCATTGGGTGAAAAAAAAACAAAAGTAAGGATGTAAATATGAAAAGGGAATTTTATGTGTTTTCAATATAATGATACGTGTATACGAACTAGTAAAACTATAGGTAGAGATTAGAAAACGGATGTAGGACATGCGTTTCAAGAGGAAAATAGAACTGGGCTGTGTGTTTGATTCAGTAAAAAAAACTGCCTGCGGATGTTGTAAGACAAAATATAACTAACGCTAGCAGGCCAGAGGCCAGTAGATACTTGCTGGATCTTTGTGCCCCGTTGTCATCATGGGCTGGGCCTGTTAAAAACAAAACCAACCCTGGGCAGTCTACAGCCCAGTTGAAACTTGCTCGACCTAAAAAAACAATATATGTGCTCAATAAACGAGAGAATTCTGCAAGTACACACTGATAACTGGGATACAACACGGATATTGTTTTTTATCGTGATAATAAGTGCATGCACTTGTTTCGAAAAAATTGGAGAACTGGGAATTCGAACGGCGGGTGCTTATGCTACCCATCAAATAGAAATCAGGTGCCTGAAAATTCGTTTCGAAACAAATGATTCAACTTTATATCCACGTCGACCCTCGGCATGATGGTTGGAAGCAAATGCAAGTTCATACCAAAAGATCGTTAACAACAATACCAACTTGCAGACGATAAGGTAGTACAACTACCAATACCAAACTAACTTATAATCTTTTTACTCATGGCCCTAGTGTTCGTCTGGTAGAAAATCTTGCAGAGGACTAGCTCCCGCTCCTTCTCTTGCTCCAGGTCCCCAAGGTGGTACTGGTACATCATGCAGTTGGTCCTCTGCTGGTCGAAGTTCTTGTTGGTGTGCAGCACCAGAACCTTTTTTGCTGCCCGTCTGTCGGCTGTTGACCATCTGAAAGCACAAGTGCTCCCTGAGTGGTTTTGGTAATTAATGTCAACATATCTCTTGTTGGACTAACACTTTTACCTAGTATGTTTCATACAAGTTCAACAATGGAGTGGCATGGACTAAAAGGATGTAGAACCCCTTCAAGATGCTAAGGACGAAGGATTGGCTCAAGCTCCAAGATCAAGACTCTACATTTTCTATTTTAGTGATCCAAGATCACATTGAGTCTATAGGAAAAGCCAATACTATCAAGAGGGGATGAGGTGTTGCTTAATGGCTTGCTTGCTCAAAGTGCTTAGTGATATGCTCCAAAGCCCTCAACTACTTTCCCACATCCACATATGTCCTAAACCAAAAGTCTAACTCGGCCCCACCGATTCTTTATATCCAGCGCCACCGAGTTCAGATGTCATAGCCACTGCCACAAAACCTAGGCAAATCAGTCTCACCGATAGGGATCTCGGTCTCACCGAGATGGGATTGTAATCTCTCTGTGTATGTCCATTACCAAAATCGGTCTCACCGAGTTTGAGCAATCGGTACTACCGAGATTACAATGCAAACTCTCTAGTTAACTTATTACCAAAATCGGTCCTACCGAGTTTGTGTAATCGGTCTCACCGAGTTTGCCTGACCAACTCTTTGGTTAGCTTATTACCAAAATCGGTCCCACCGAGTTTGTGTAATCGGTCTCACCGAGATTATGTTATGCCCTAACCCTAACCATATCGTCCTACCGAGTTGCATGTCGGTCCCACCGAAAATCCTCACGGTCACTAGATTTGCTAAATCGGTCCGAACGAGTTTATCAATTCGGTCCCACCGAGTTTGGCAAGTTGTGTGTAACGGTTAGATTTTGTGTGGAGGCTATATATACCCCTCCACCTCCTCTTCATTCGTGGAGAGAGCCATCAGAACGAACCTACACTTCCAGCATACATTTTCTGAGAGAGAACCACCTACTCATGTGTTGAGGCCAAGATATTCCATTCCTACCATATGAATCTTGATCTCTAGCCTTCCCCAAGTTGCTTTCCACTCAAACCTTCTTTCCACCAAATCCAAATCCTGTGAGAGAGAGTTGAGTGTTGGGAGACTATCATTTGAAGCACAAGAGCAAGGAGTTCATCATCAACGCACCAGTTGTTACTTCTTGGAGAGTGGTGTCTCCTAGATTGGCTAGGTGTTACTTGGGAGCCTCCGACAAGATTGTGGAGTTGAACCAAGGAGTTTGTAAGGGCAAGGAGATCGCCTACTTCGTGAAGATCTACCGCTAGTGAGGCAAGTCCTTCGTGGGCGACGGTCATGGTGGGATAGACAAGGTTGCTTCTTCGTGGACCCTTCGTGGGTGGAGCCCTCCGTGGACTCGCGCAACCATTACCCTTCGTGGGTTGAAGTCTCCATCAACATGGATGTACGATAGCACCACCTATCAGAACCACGGCTCAAAAATCACTGTGTCTCCAAATTGCGTTTGAATCATCCAAACCCTTCCCTTTACATTCTTGCAAGTTGCATGCTTTACTTTCCGCTGCTCATATACTCTTTGCATGCTTGCTTGATATGTGTTGCAATTGATAAACTTGTGCCTAAACTCCACTTGAACTTAAAGAAGTTAAAAACTATAACTTTTGGTACTTAGTGTCTAATCACCCCCATCTAGACACGTCTTCTCGATCCTTCTCAATTGGTATCAGAGCTTTGGTCTCCATTGCTTTGGTTTAAACACCATTGGAGGAAGATGGATGAGTATACTATTGGGAGTCTTAGACATAGAGTGCCTATTCTTGATGGAGAGTACTTTCATGAGTGGAAAAATGAGATGCTTGTGATTTTCAATCAATATCATTTGAACAAGTACGTTGCTAGCCATTGTGCACCTCATGTTGATCCTATGCATCCTACCCTTGATGAGTCAGTTGACATGATTCACAATCTTAGAACTGCCGAACTTATCATTAGAGGCTTGCCTAGAAACTTGATTGGATGTTTGCCTACTCTTAAGTGTGCCTACACCATATGGAAATTTCTTGAGGAGCGCTTTCCAAATTATTCCCTGAAAAATCTTGATGAAATTCTTCATAAGTCTATTGCCTTGAGTAAGATGAATTCTAGTGATCCTATGTTTGGTGATTTTCTATTTGAGCTTACAAACCTTATGCGTGCCAAAGGAGATGTTGGAATTATTAGTGATATTATTTTCGAATCTATAAAAATTCATAAACAAGATCATTGTCAAAAACACTCTAACGAATTACCCTCTCTAGGATATGATCCACCACATGACGATGTTGAACATGGATACTATGATGAGGATGATGATAGTGACTTCGATCTTGATGATGCAATGAGACACTTTGGTCTTATGGCAAATCTTCGGGGATATATGGCAGGAGGAAAGGAATGGGTTCTTGATAGTGGATGTACCGATCACATGACCGGAGATAAAGACATGTTTCGTGAGCTTGCTGAAAATGATGGTCCTCAAAAGTATGTCACTTTCGGTGACAACTCAAAGGATAAGGTGGTTGGCCTCGGTAAGGTGGCCATATCACATGATAGCTCCATACAAAATGTCATGCTCGTTGAATCTCTTGGCTACAACTTACTTTCAGTATCTAGACTTGCTGATTTCGGTTTCAATGTCCTATTTACTGAAGTAGATTGCCAAGTGTTTCATAGAGATAATCATAAAATGGTCTTTACCGGTGTGCATAGAGGTGATCTATACATTGTTGATTTCACTAAAAAGGCTCAACCTAGAACTTGTTTTATTGCTAAATCCTCTAAAGGTTGGTTATGGCATAGACGGTTAGGTCATGTTGGCATGCGAAACCTTGACAAGCTTATTAAAGGAAATCATATCCTTGGAGTTAACGTTGTCATATTTGATAAGGATAGACTTTGCAGCGCTTGTCAGGCAGGTAAACAGGTTGGAGGAAGGCATTCCGTGAAGAACATCATGACCACAAGGAGGCCACTTGAGCTACTTCACATGGATCTCTTTGGTCCCAACGCCTACAAGAGTCTCGGTGGAAATTCTTTTGGTCTAGTTATAGTTGATGATTTTTCAAGATTTACGTGGGTGTTCTTTCTTGATGATAAATCGCAGGTCCAAAAGATCTTCAAAAACTTCGCTAGGAAGGCCCAAAATCAAGTTGAAGTGAAGATCAAGAAGGTTCGCAGCGACAACAGAACGGAGTTCAAGAACGCAAATGTGGACACCTTTCTTGACGAAGAAGGGATTTCACACGAGTTCTCGGCTACATACACACCTCAACAAAATGGAGTTGTTGAGAGGAAGAATCAGACGCTCATTGAAATGGCGAGAACGATGCTTGATGAGTACAAGATGTTGAAGCACTTTTGGGCGGAAGCGGTTGAGACAACTTGTCATGCAACAAATCGCTTGTATCTTCACAAGCTCCTCGGCAAGACGACATACAAGCTCCTCACCGGTAACAAACCCCAAGTTGGATACTTTCAAGTATTCGACTCAAAGTGCTACATTCTTGATAAGCATCGTCGTTCTAAATTTGCTCCTAAGTCTCATGAAGGTTTCGTACTTGGTTATGGCTTAAACTCTCACACATACCGTGTCTACAACAATTTCACCCGAAAGGTTGAATAAATGGTAGATGTGAAGTTTGATGAATCTAACGGCTCACAAGTAGAGCAATTGCCAATTGATGTAGGAGACAAAGATCCCTCGGAAGCAATCCAAGACTTGTCTATTGGCAAGATTCGTCCAATGGAAGTGAAGGAGAGTACCTCGTCTGTCCAAGTGGAAGCATCTACCTCACGACAAGGTGAACCAAGAGTTGATCCGGAAGCATCCACAAGCGGGACACACCAAGATGAAGAAAACGAGGAAGTGCACCAAGATGAACGTCAACAACCTCCTTCTCCACCACGACAAGAGAATGACAACGCCAACAATGAAGAAGGCCAAGAAGAAGAACAAGATGAATAAGATGTTCAACCAAGACCCAAGCAAAAGCTGACACGAGTTCGAGCAAGAATTGCTAAAGATCATCCCGTCGAGCAAATCTACAATGATATCCAAACCGGGAGAATCACTCGCTCTAAAACTCATTTAGCTAACTTTTGTGAACACTATTCATTCATCTCTAGCATTGAACCTATGAAGGTTGAAGAAGCATTGGAAGATCCGGATTGGATAAATGCCATGCATGAAGAGCTACACAACTTTGAGAGAAATCAAGTTTGGACATTGGTTGAGAAGCCCGACAACAACCACAACATCATCGGTACCAAATGGGTGTTTCGCAACAAGCAAGATGAAGATGGACAAGTAGTTCACAACAAAGCACGTCTCGTCACCCAAGGCTACACACAAGTCAAAGGTATGGACTATGGTGAGACTTATGTGCCTGTTGCTAGACTTGAGTCCATTCGCATCTTACTTGCCTATGCTAATCACCATGATATCACCTTGTACCAAATGGACATTAAAAGTGCTTTTCTAAATGGTGAAATAGAGGAGGAAGTTTATGTTAAACAACCTCCCGGCTTTGTTAATCCTAAGAAACCTAATCATGTTTACAAACTTCACAAAGCTCTTTATGGTCTTAAACAAGCTCCTAGAGCGTGGTATAAATGCTTGACCAAGCTCCTTATTGAAAAAGGCTTTGAAATTGGAAAAATAGATTCTACTCTTTTTACTAAAAGGGTTAATGGAGAACTATTTGTGTGCCAAATCTATGTTGATGATATTATATTTGGTTCTACTAACCCTCATTTTAGTGAAAAATTTGGGAAGCTAATGTCGGAGAAGTTTGAGATGTCTATGATGAGTGAACTCAAATTCTTTCTTGGTTTGCAAATCAAGCAAACTAAGGAAGGTACCTTTGTCTCTCAAACGAAGTACACCAAGGACTTATTCAAGAAGTTCAATATGCAAGAATGCAAAGGTATGACTACACCCATGCCTACTAGTGGACATCTTGATTTGACCAAAGATGGTGAACCGGTCGATCAAAAGGTTTATCGCTCTATGATTGGTTCATTGTTATATCTATATGCTTCACGTCCCGATATCATGCTAAGTGTGTGCATGTGTGCACGATATCAAGCTGCTCCTAAAGAATGTCATCTTAAGGCCGTGAAAAGGATAGTGAGATACTTAATCCATACACCAAATTTTGGCATTTGGTATCCTAAGAGGGCCTCTTTCGATCTTGTTGGCTACTCCGACTCGGACTATGCCGGTGACAAGGTTGATAGAAAGTCCACTTCGGGTACTTGTCAATTTCTTGGTAGATCTCTTGTGTCTTGGTCTTCCAAGAAACAAAACTCGGTATCCTTTGTCCACTGCCGAAGCGGAATACATTGCCGCTGGTTCATGTTGCGCTCAATTACTTTGGATGACCCAAACTCTTAAAGATTATGGGATATATGTGAAACATGTTCCTTTACTTTGTGACAATGAGAGTGCTATCAAGATTGCTCATAATCCCGTGCAACACTCTTGAACTAAACACATTGAAGTTCGTCATCATTTCATTCGAGATCATGTTGCTAAGGGTGACATTAATCTTAAGCATGTTCGCACCAAAAAGCAATTAGCGGATATATTCACTAAACCACTTGACGAGAGAGTGTTTTGCAGGTTAAGAGGTGAACTGAACATCATTGATGCTTCAAACTTGGAGTAGGAACTCTATTGGATACATGCAAGACATGAGCTTATGACTAATCCTTGATATTTCTCTTATGATGATAATCTTATGGCTTGGATATATTTGCACCTTGCATGTTATCTAACCCATGTAGGTACTTGGATGAATCTAATTCCATGAGATTGTAACTCACTCACATCTTGAGCAATCTGTACATCGCCAAGTCTCTACACAACGGTGGTTGAAGACAAGGAAGCACAAAATCATTCAAACATATCCTTTGACAAATTCTATGTTGATTTTCATGATTGTCATTTTGGATACACAAGTGCTCTTCCTTGCAAAAACTAACCCATGTAGGAAGATGAACTCAAATTCCAAGTGGTGCTCCCAACTCTTGATGAGCTACATCAACCTTGAGCAACCCACACAAGTTCAACTACATGATCATGATCAACACCACCACCCAAGGTATGTTATTCCATCTTAGAGAAGCTTTACTCCAAGTCATGAGTCAAAGCAACTCGACAAGATGTTGAAAGTACATGTAGTCCCCATGTGTGGTTTTGGTAATTAATGACAATCCTTATGGACTAATGTTTGCATTGAGATATATATTTGAAGGTTAGTCCCATTGGAATGTGATTGAAGAATAATGGAAGACAACTCCTTTGAAGCAACAATTACATTGAGATGATCAACATGAAGTTCATTGGAGTATCTTAAGGAGTGGCTCAGAGATATGATCATAATGGACTCATGTGTGAGTCATGATTGATCAAGTATTCAAGCAAGCTATTCGAGTGAAGAATTCAATATACCCTTCAAGACGTCAAGATTAAACATGGAGTAGAGATATAGGTTGACCAAGATGAAACTCAAAGATCGAACTCTAAATGGTCAACACATGAGCGAAAGGTTAGGTGATTCTCATGGGCTCGCATCGAGAAAGAGATTTCAAGTGTCTATGAGAGGATGACATCAAGTATTGGTGATCATAGTTGACAAGGGCAAGTTCAAGATAACCATCCCAAAGGGTTACATGCTTGAAGCTTGTGGATGATCACATGATGGACAAGTGAAGATGAATACAAAGCAAAGCTTCCCCACATTGTGTATGGGGGAGAGACTTGAAGACTTCACCAATGTCTTGCCTTCATCTTGAGCCAAGAAGAAACATCAACATCAAGCTCAAGTGACCGGCTCGTGTCAAAGGTATTAGTTCCTTTGACGTTAGTGTTGTGGAGTGATGACCACCAAAAAGAAACATATACACTCAAGAATGGATTCTCGATAGCTATGTAGTGTAGCTCTTTTATGATTCTTGAGTTATAGGGATCCCGCACTATTAAGAGGGGATCAAAGGGGTTTGTGATGGATTTGCTCAAGTCAACATCTTCTTTACACAATTCCACTCCTATCCTATATACCAAACAAAATCCAAAGCCAAATAGGTTTCACAAATATATGATACCACCTTTGCATATTTGGCATCCTCCATTTTGGTTGATCTTGGATGGTTCTCTATGTGAGGACCTGGGGTTTTTCCATAGCTTCAAAACGAGCCCAAGATCATCAAAATCGGAGTTCGTATGAAAAAGTTATGCATGTTTTACTTTTGGTATGCTGGCTGTTTTCTGCGGGGACCGAAGTTCCGGGCAGCCCGGAAGTTCCGGGGGCCGGAAGTTCCGGGCAAGTTCTGGGGAAAGTTCCGGGTTAACCAGAGAGTTTGCAAAGATCTGGTCCAAAGGGAGCCCAGAAGTTCCGGGACTCCCGGAAGTTCCGGGGCCAGAAGTTCCGGGCAAATTCCGGGCCAAGTTTTGGGCTAACCAGAAAGTTTGCACATATGTGCCTAATAGGGGGCCCGGAAGTTCCGGGCTTGCCCAGAAGTTCCGGGCTGCGTTTCTCTGTGCGTAACGGGCTGATTTGGTGGGGCACTATATAAGGCACCCTTCTTCCCCATCGAGTCAGAGCTTTTTGGATTTGAGATTTCCCCATTCTTTTGAGCTCTATCCACATCCCCCAAGCCTCAAAACTCCAATCCATTTGGGGGAAAACTATCCCATGGATCTAGGGTTCATTGGTTGACCTCCTCCATTGTTCCTCTCCTCTCCCATCCCTCCATAGCATTAGTTGCTTTTGGTGGGATTTGAGAGAGAGGGATTTGAGCCTTCTCGTGCTACACCCCGAAGAGATTTGTGAGCGTTCTTGAGAGAGATTTCATCCAAGCATACAACCACTCCTCCTCTCTCTTTTGACCAAAGCAATTTGTGATTTGAGCAAGTCTTGAGCATTTCCCCCTTGATCTTGTTACTCTTGGAGGTTGGAGACTCCTAGGCGGTAGGAGTGCTCTGGTGAGGAATCAACTTGTGATTTGTCCCCCAGAAAGTTTGTGAAGGTTTGGAGGCCGCCTCAAGGTCTACCACTAGTGGTTGGGAATCGCCTTCGTGGTGATATCTCAAGGAGAATAGGGTGAGCCTTCGTGGCGTTGGTGTGCCTTCGTGGTAACATCCACCTCTCTAACGGTGACTAGCTTCCCTCCAAGGAAGTGAACATCGGGATACATCCTCGTCTCCGTGACTTTGGTTATCCCTAACCCTAACTCCTTACTTGTGGTTTACTTTGGTCATTTGACCGTGCATTCACTATATCTTGTTGTCCTCATTATATTGTGGTGGTTCATTATATTGTGTTGGCCATTTCCTTGTAGAGATTATTTAGGCCTACACTTCATATTCCACAATTCATACTTGCTACTATTGATATACTTTGTGATTAGTGTGAATTTCTAACTTGTGTCATACACTTCCATATATTGCGATATTGCTCAAGTAAGTTTGTGTAACTTACTTGAGTTTGCTTGTATCATTCAATCCCATATATTGTGATACAATTTGTGTAAGCTTGTATTGCTTACTTGTGGTTGTGTGTATTATTCGTTTCCATATCTCGTGATATACATTGAGTAAGTTTGTGTGACTTACTTGTGCTTACTCATATCCTCGTTGTTCCCATCTTGTTTATGCTAAGTTGTTGGTGCACTTAGTGAGCCTAGTATATTTAGGATTTGTGATTGAAAAGTATCCGCTTAGTTTGTTTCCGCATTAGGATATAGCCAAATCCGTAAAAGATTTTAAAACGCCTATTCACCCCCCCTCTAGTCGACATCGTGGTCCTCTCAGATGTGAATACATCAAGATTCTTAAATGAAAAATGGTAACCCCATTTTGAGCTTAAACGATGAGTATGACCTATGATCAAGTGATCTCACTTGACTCCTAAGTCAATATACTCTAACATAGGTGACTTTGTCGCCGACCATTTCTAGATGAAGTTCTCGCATGTTCTTTTTCTGTGCTCTTGCATTTGTTTCATGCATATTTATTTCCCCTTTCCAAAAAAAACTTCATCTAGATTTCTTTTCTTTCTGTTCTGTTCTGCATTCCCTGAATCCAATTCATTGCAAATCTTTCAGTTAATTCCTTGCAAATCCTTGTGAGATCTTACTTGTCTAGTGAGCTGAGGTGACAAAATGTTTTCTCTGTGATGAACTCGGTCTCACCGATTTGATGCCCTTGGTCCGTCCGAATCCTTTCGGTACAACCGAAGCATCCAACTCGGTGCCACTGATTTCACAACAGGAAAAACATTTTGCCACTTATTCCCGCATTACTTTTGATCCAGCTCCACTCAATGAATCTTGTCCTCTACAAGGATCATATTTTTATCATTGCTTTGTGCTGTGACTCAAGGACCAAACCCATTCACGACAAATTCCAGAACACCCTTCTTGGAAATTGATGTCAAAGGGCGAGAGAGAGATCACATCAAAGCTTAATCACTTCCATAGGGGGAGAGATATACTTCAACAGGGGGAGAGAGATATCTCTAGGGGGAGAGAATACCCAAGAAGAGAGTAATCCTCAAGGATCCCAGATGCTTGGTGTTCAAGAGGAGAGATGCCACATGTCTTCTTGAGAGGAAAGACATGTTCATATGTGCCTATTTCATATGAGCTCTGATTTTGCATTTGCTCTGATTTTCTGTTCCCTATCTTCTCCCAGTATCCCATGTCTATGATTCAGGGGAGCAAGACATCTAAGGGAAAGAAATTCCTTAAATTCATTGCACATCTTTACCTTTGGGGACATGTCTATATTCAATGTGGTACTTGGTACTCACTCTCAACATGTCATCCCAGTCTTGGTACTCCTGTGGTTCTTTTTGTTTGCTCTGGTTAGTAAGTGCATCTGTGTTATCTAACCTTATTTTCACAGGTTCGTTCCATCCTAAGCCAACTCAAGACCACAAGGTAAGTATATGCATCAGAGTCATGTGCATGAGGAATTCTTGCTGATGTACATACTATTTGCAAGAAGGACTCATGAGCATGAAGGTACATTTCCCATATTCACATCATTTGCTCTGATGCATATAGCCAAGATACATGTAACACATTGCCTTCTCTGTCATGCTTATGCATTCACATGCTCCTATATTCCATATTCACATGATTGCACACATGTAGGGGGAGCCTATGCATGTTACATGTCTTTCCAAAGCTTTACTCGGTATTCTTTATATCTTTATTTAAAGCTTTGATGTATGTTGTCATCAATTACCAAAAAGGGGGAGATTGAAAGCACAAGTGCACCCTGGGTGGTTTTGGTAATTAATGTCAACATATCTCTTGTTGGACTAACACTTTTACCTAGTATGTTTCAGACAAGTTCAACAATGGAGTGGCATGGACTAAAAGGATGTGGAACCCCTTCAAGATGCTAAGGACGAAGGATTGGCTCAAGCTCCAAGATCAAGACTCTACATATTCTATTTTAGTGATCCAAGATCACATTGAGTCTATAGGAAAAGCCAATACTATCAAGAGGGGATGAGGTGTGCTTAATGGCTTGCTTGCTCAAAGTGCTTAGTGATATGCTCCAAAGCCCTCAACTACTTTCCCACATCCACATATGTCCTAAACAAAAAGTCTAACTCGGCCCCACCGATTCTTTCTATCCGGCGCCACCGAGTTCAGATGTCATAGCCACTGCCACAAACCCTAGGCAAATCGGTCTCACCGATAGGGATCTCGGTCTCACTGAGATGGGATTGTAATCTCTCTGTGTATGTCCATTACCAAAATCGGTCTCACCGAGTTTGAGCAATCGGTACTACCGAGATTACAATGCAAACTCTCTGGTTAACTTATTACCAAAATCGTTCCTACCGAGTTTGTGTAATCGGTCTCATCGAGTTTGCCTGACCAACTCTCTCATTAGCTTATTACCAAAATCGGTCCCATTGAGTTTGTGTAATCAGTCTCACCGAGATTACGTTATGCCCTAACCCTAACCATATCGGTCCTATCGAGTTGCATGTTGTCGTGGTTCTAAGCCTGACAGTAGAGTGGGGGGTAGGTATGGAGAGGCAAGGTCCTAGCTATGAAGAGGTTGTAAACACAAGGGATGTACGAGTTCAGGCCCTTCTCGGAAGAAGTAATAGCCCTACGTCTCGAAGCCCGGAGGCGGTCGAGTGGATTATGAGTATATGAGTTACAAGGTGCTGAACCCCTCTACCTATGGAGGGGGGTGGCTTATATAGAGTGTGCCAGGACCCCAGCCAGCCCACGCAGGAGAGGGTTTAAGGTGAGTTAAGTCTGGGGCGTTACTGGAAACGCCCCACATAAAGTGTCTTTACTATCATAAAGCCTACTTAATTACAGGCCGTTGCAGTGCAGAGTGCCTCTTGACCTCCTGATGGTCGAGTGAGCCTTCGTGGCCGAGTCCTTCAAGTCAGTCGAGTGAGTCCTTCGTTGGTCGACTGGAAGGCGACCTCTTCTAAAGGTGTCCTTGGGTAAGGTACTTAGATCAGGTCCATGACCCTACCCTAGGTACATGACCCCATCATTAGCCCCCGAATGGATTGAGGCTTTGAGTGAGGAAGGAGTTGATGTCGTTTCCGATTAACCTTTGCGCTCTGGTCGTGCGTTGTTCTGGACCAAAGAATCTCTTCGTCGATAGTGAGCAACTTGTCTTCAGTCGACTCGATCCATTCTCTTCTTTCGTCGAGTGATCTTTCGGGCTTCGACGATCTCCGAGCGACGGATCGCGGGAAACCCCGCGTCTGACAGACTGATCTGCTGTTCGCGGATTCCGCGGGATGCGAAATTTGGGGACGCGCGCGAAGCGGAGCGGACCGCGGCGTTCGGATGGGACGGGACATAGACGCCTCGATCTCCGCGCCGCTTTCTTCGCCACGTATCCCGTCTGCATAACTGTTCCTGGATATGATTAGATCGACCGGGCCCACCTGTCATCCACTCGGAAGGGACCTTATAAATGCGCCCGGCGAGGATTTCTGTACTGTGCCTCAGCATTCTCTCTCTCTCTGCTCCCTTCGTCCCCGTCCAGCGCGCTCGCTCTCGCCCCCGCACAACTTCCCCTCGCGCATCTCGCCGGCAACCATGGCCAAGGAGAAGACGGCGGCGCTGGAACGTGCGAAGAAGGCGTCGGCGTCGGAGAAGGCGAAGGGGAGATCTACCAGCCGCGGCGGGTCTTCGTCCAGATCCCGCCTGCCGAAGGGCTGGGTCCAAGGAGACTGGATCCAGTCGACCATCACAGAAAAGACCTCCTCGACATGGCCAACGAGGGCTTGATCCCTCATGGAGCTGCGAGGCTTCCGGGGAAGGAGTGGCAGCCCCAGCCAGAAGAGGGTGAGTGTGTGCTCTTGGCCACCCATGTTGATCGTGGATTTTCTTTGCCGCCGAGTATTTTCTTCCGTGGCTTCTTGAACTTCTTTGGAGCGCAGCTCCACCACTTTACCCCAAATTCTATCGCCTATCTTGCCGCGTTCGTGTCCATGTGTGAGGGTTTCCTGGGCTGTCGACCGCACTGGGGTTTGTTCAAGCATATATTCACGTGTCGCTCTCAGACCGTGAAGAAGGCGAGCCCAGGCGATGAAAGAACCCGAGTCGTCCAAATGTGTGGGGGTCTGGGGATCCAGGTGAGGAATAAGAGCACCTTCCCGCCCATGACCTTTCCCGAGTCAGTCAGAGGCTGGCAGTCGACCTGGTTCTACTGCCAGGACCAGTCGACGCCGGGGCAGTCGAGTGGACTCCCTCAGTTTACCATGGACCGAGTGAACAAGCCCTCCTCTCTGAAGTTGATTCCGGAGGAGAAAGCTGACGTGAAGATGTTGATGGAGCGCGTGGTGCAGTTGGTTCGGGAGGGAGTGACGGGCATGGATCTCCTGGAGGTCTTCCTTAGGCGTCGCATCCAGCCCCTTCAGTTCCGGAGCCACTGCATGTGGTTGTACTGTGGGACTGAAGACGAGACTCGAGTCCATCCAGAAGCAGTCGACGATGTCACTCTGGAAAGATGGATGGTAGCCGTTACCGGAAACAAGGATAACCCACGCGGAGCCAGAAGGATTCCTCCACTCGACCACAACAGCGATCCAAACAAGGTACGCTTGCTCTGCTCTCCACTGTGTTCTTGTCGCATTCATTTCTGTTTATCCTGCCGACTGGTCGACTGATCCTTGTCTTGATATCTGCTAGGCTCTCACCGAGCTGTACTCGATGCCCAATGGGGCACAAGCTCCGACTGAGGAGGGTGAGGCGAGTGGGGGCGAGAGCCAGGAAGAGGAGGAATGGGACTCGGACGTTGCAGAGGATGATGACGACGATGATGATGATGACGGTGATGAAGATGACGTTGAAGACGAGGAAGAAGAGGAGGAGGAGGTCGTACCACCGCGCTCAGAAAGGCGGTCGAAGCTTGTCCACGACCCTTCGACTGAACGTGGCAAGGGGGTTGCGACCGTTGTTCAGTCGACCAAGCGCCCTCGGACCACCTCTCCGGTGCCGACTGAAAAGGCGCCGAAGCAGCCCAGGGCGGCCTCGTCGAAGCCGATCAAGCTCCTGCCGAAGATGAAGGTGTCCATCCCCACCATATCAGGGTAATCGTGCTGCTTAAGTCTTCTTATTTTGTGTGAACTTTGTCTCTGGTCGACGCTGAAGTTAGTCGACTGATCCTTTGGAGTTGCAGTGCTGCTACTTCTGAAACCTCAGCCCGGGCTGATGACCATGAGATGGAGGACGCAGCAACTTCGAAACCAGGTACTGTATTCTTAACGCCGTTCTTAGTCGACTGACTCGCGATCTCTGATCCTGATTCTTCTCCGTAGCTCCACCCAATGCTGTTATCAATCTCCCTGATGATGATGAGGATGAGGAACCGCTGAAGCGCAGGAGGAGTAGGAAAGCGTCCGCCAGCAAGGTGCCCCAGGATGTGACGGCGCCTGAGATTCTGATTGCGGAGGAAGAGAACACCACTCGACACACGGTGTCCTTCGCAGATCCATTGACGAGTGCTCAGCAGCCCTCCCTCTTCACGACGCACCACGTCCCAGAGGACCAAGCTGGCGCGGCGAAGGAGGCGATACGCCAGGCGGGAATCATGATGGAGCAGTTGAAGACCATCCGGGATGCGAGCCAGGCAGCTTATGACGCCAGTTCTGCCCTCCAAAGCAATGTTCAGGTCAGTCGACCACCGTTTGTTCTGTTGGATATGCTACCAAAAACTTTTCCTTTCCGGAATTTATAGTAGTCACCCACTGGGTGTGTCGATTAAACTCCGTGTTAGCGGGGGCACGCTGAGTGCACCCGCTGGGTGTAGTCCCCAAGGCTAAGGTCGACTGCTGGCAGTCGGCCTTAGGCTTTATGATGTCAATCTTTCTGTCAGTCGACTATGTCGACTGGATTTCACAAACCGGTGGGGGCACGCTGAGTGCACCCACTGGGTGTAGTCCCCGAGACTGTGGTCGACTGCTTGCAGTTGATTACAGTCTTAAAGAATACATCTCTCTTTTTTTTTGAGGTCGACTGGTCGACTTTGTCTTCAACAGGATTAGTGGGGGCACGCTGAGTGCACCCACTGGGTGTAGTCCCCGAGACTACGGTCGAATGCTTGTATTCGGCTGTAGTCTTAGAAACGTGTGTTTTTTCCTTTTTCACTCGGAAGTGAATTATATTTGACATTTAGTCGATTGGTTCTTCGCAGAACTCCTGTGATCTTGTGGCTCGCTACTCTGAGCTGGAAAACAAGCACACTCAACTCGAGCTGAGCTTGAAGCTGGTTCAGGAGAAGCTGACGAAGGCAAAGGAGGAGACCGAAGGTATGTTTGGTGAGACCCTGACGACTGCTTTTCCCCTTGCTTGTTTCAAAATCTGATCTTGCTGTAACTTGCAGGTAAGGTAAGGGAGGCCCAACAGAAGAAAGACCTCGAACTAGCTGAGAAGATCAAGCTTGCTGACGAGAAGTTAGCTTCAGTCACCAAGCTTGAACAAGACAATACCAATCTGAAAGCTGCTCTTGGGATCGCCAACAAGGAGGTCAGTCGACTAAAAACTGATAAAGCTGCCCTGACCGACCAAGTCAGTAAGTTGACTGGGAAGAAAACTGATCTGGAGGCCTTCCTGAGTGGTCTTGCCAAGAAGCTGTTTCTTATGCTTGAAGGTAAACCTCTATGCTCGGCAAACATTTCCAATTGTGGTTTTTCCATTCGACCATCCCCTTGACTTAGTGATCATCCTTGCAGAATTTTGTCAAAACTTTGAAGAAGAAACTAGCCGGCTGGAGCCAAACCTCGACCCCGTCAATTCTCCGGTGAACGACGAAGTTGCCATGGATGTTTTCCGACTGGAGTCTCGTGTTGCAGCTGTCGTGGACTATCTCGCAAGGCTGAAGGCCGCCACATCTCGCATCGACTCGACGCTCTGGCCTGAGGAGACACTTCAGAATGACCTTGAGTCGCTGATGGCCCGCTTGAACACGATCCCTGGTCGAGTGCAGGAATGGAAGAAGTCCTCGGCTCGGTGTGGTGCAGATGTTGCTCTGTGTCTGGCCCGAGTCCACTGTAAAGATGCGCGAGAAGAGAAGCTGGCGGCTCTTCGGGTGGCCAACACCAAGAAACACGACTTCAGGTCCTTTATGGAAACTTTCCTTGCAGCTGCCACTCGGATCGCCGACGGAATTGACCTTGATGAATTCGTTGCACCTTCCAGCCCTCCACAGGAGGGGTAAAAAACTTCTTCTGGCTCGACGCTTTAAATTTGCCTCGGTATGCCGAGTGGAATTGTAACCGATAAACCTTAACAGGCTTAACGCCTGAGCACTTTCGGTTCCTTTAGATATCGATTCAAACTTGAATTTGGTGCTTGAATACGATTGCCTTTGGCTCGAAATGTCTTTTGCAGGTTCAAAGCAAGGCGCCTTTACTGCAATCGACTTATTCTTTAGTCCACTTAGGCGAGCACTGGGCTGCGGCTAAGCCTCCGAGTGGAAGCCCGGCTTACCACTCGGTAGGATTTCTATAACTTAGGCGAGCACTGGGCTGCAGCTAAGCCCCCGAGTGAGAGGTTTACTCTTCACTCGGTTAGGATTTTGATAACTTAGGCGAGTGCTTGGACTGCAGCTAAAGCCCCCGAGTGAGAGGGTCGCTCTTCACTTGTAGGATTTTTGTAACTTAGGCGAGCACAGGGCTGCAGCTAAGCCCCCGAGTGCAGAGTTTGCTCTTCACTCGGTAGGATTTTGATAACTTGGCGAGTGCTTGGACTACAGCTAAGCCTCCGAGTGAGAGGGTCGCTCTTCACTCGGTAGGATTTTTGTAAACTTAGGCGAGTGCTTGGGACTGCAGCTAAGCCCCCGAGTGAGAGGGTCGCTCTTCACTCGGTAGGATTTTTGTACTTAGGCGAGCACAGGGCGTGCAGCTAAGCCCCCGAGTGAGAGGTTTGCTCTTCACTCGGTAGGATTTGATAACTTAGGCGAGTGCTTGGACTGCAGCTAAGCCCCCCGAGTGAGAGGGTCGCTCTTCACTCGGTAGGATTTTGTAACTTAGGCGAGCACAGGGCTGCAGCTAAGCCCCCGAGTGAAAGTCTGGCCCTACCACTCGGTAGGATTTTGATAACTTAGGCGAAACGGATTCGCAGCTAAGCCTCCGAGTGGGAGGTTTGCTCTTCACTCGGTAGGATTTTTATAACTTAGGCGAGTGCTTGGACTGCAGCTAAGCCTCCGAGTGAGAGGGTCGCTCTTCACTCGGTAGGATTTTTGTAACTTAGGCGAGCACAGGGCTGCAGCTAAGCCTCCGAGTGAGAGGTTTGCTCTTCACTCGGTAGGATTTTGATAACTTAGGCGAGTGCTTGGACTGCAGCTAAGCCCCCGAGTGAGAGGGTCGCTCTTCACTCGGTAGGATTTTTGTAACTTAGGCGAGCACAGGGCTGCAGCTAAGCCCCCGAGTGAAAGTCTGGCTTACCACTCGGTAGGATTTTGATAACTTAGGCGAAACGGATTCGCAGCTAAGCCTCCGAGTGGGAGTCTGGCTCACCACTCGGTAGGATTTTTGCAAACTTAGGCGAAACGGATTCGCGGCTAAGTCACCCACTGAGGGGGAATTTTATTGGACAAAAATAAAAAGTGACAGAAATTTTGGAGGAACTATGACACTATTATTTTGAGGTCCATGAACTACAGAAGTACTTTATTGCAACTCATCCGAGTGATAAAACTTAAGTATAAAATGGGCGGAGTAGCTCCGCGTTCCAAGCTCGGGGCTCGTCGATATTATGCTCGACGTTGTAAAGACGGTACGCCCCGTTGTGGAGAACCTTGGTGACGATGAAGGGGCCTTCCCAAGAAGGAGCAAGCTTGTGTGGTTTGTGCTGATCCACTCGGAGAACTAAATCTCCTTCCTGGAAGGCTCGACCTCTCACATTTCTGGCGTGGAAACGACGCAAATCTTGTTGGTAGATGGTCGACCGGATCAGAGCCATCTCCCTTTCTTCCTCTAAAAGGTCGACTGCGTCCTGCCGCGCTTGTTCAGCCTCTGCTTCGTTGTAGATTTCAACTCGAGGAGCATTGTGGAGAAGATCACTCGGCAAGACTGCTTCAGCTCCGTAGACCAAGAAGAATGGAGTTCTTCCGGTCGACCGATTAGGTGTGGTCCGCAGCCCCCAAAGCACTGAGGGAAGTTCGTCGACCCAAGCTCCAGCCGCGTGTTTGAGATCACGCATCAGTCGAGGCTTCAATCCCTTAAGAATCAGTCCATTAGCTCGCTCTGCTTGTCCATTCGACTGCGGATGGGCGACTGAAGCGTAGTCGACCCGTGTGCCTTGGGAGTTGCAGAAATCTCTGAATTCCTCCGAGTCAAAGTTCGACCCATTATCCGTAATGATGCTGTGCGGGACTCCATATCTGAATATTAGTTCCCTGATGAAGCTAACAGCAGTACCGGTGTCAAGGTTCTTGATTGGTTTAGCCTCGATCCACTTGGTGAACTTGTCGACTGCCACCAGTACATGCGTGAAGCCACTTCGTCCTGTTCTCAAAGGACCGACCATGTCCAGTCCCCATACTGCGAAAGGCCAGACGAGTGGGATGGTCTTCAGAGCCGACGCAGGCTTGTGCGACATATTCGAGTAGAACTGACATCCCTCGCACTTATCCACTATCTCTTTTGCCATCTCATTCGCCTTTGGCCAGTAAAATCCGGCTCGGTATGCTTTGGCCACGATGGTCCGAGAGGACGCATGATGACCACAGGTCCCCGAGTGAATATCATTGAGGATGAGTCGACCTTCTTCTGGTGTTATGCACTTCTGACCAACTCCAGTCGCGCTTTCTCTGTATAATTGTCCTTTGATTACGGTAAAGGCCTTAGATCGACGGACGATCTGTCGAGCCTCTTCCTCATCCTCCGGAAGCTCTTTTCTCAGGATATATGCGACATACGGAACTGTCCAGTCGGGAATGACCACCAAAACCTCCATGATCAAGTCGACCACCGCTGGGACTTCAACTTCAGTCGGATCTGTGGCACTCTTGGGCTGTGGAGTTTCTTCGGTGAAAGGATCTTCTTTGACTGACGGAGTGTGTATATGCTCCAAGAACACACCACTCGGAATGGCTTCTCTCTTGGAACCTATCTTTGCTAGATCATCAGCTGCTTGATTTTTCAGTCGGGGTATATGATGGAGCTCCAACCCCTCGAACTTCTTTTCCAGCTTCCTCACTGCACTGCAGTATCCAGTCATGGCTGGGCTTCTCACGTCCCACTCTTTCATCACCTGGTTGACCACTAAATCCGAGTCGCCATAGACCATCAGGCGACGGACGCCGAGTGAAATGGCCATGCGCAACCCATATAAGAGGGCCTCATATTCTGCCTCATTGTTGGAGGAATCAAAGTGAATCTGGAGCACATATCTGAGCTTATCTCCTCTGGGGGAAACCAGGACAACCCCAGCACCGGAACCATTCAACATCTTAGAGCCATCAAAGAACATGGTCCAATGCTCCGAGTGAACTTCAGTCGGCTGCTGTTGTTCAATCCACTCGGCGAGGAAATCTGCTATTGCCTGGGACTTAATGGCTTTCTTTGCCTCAAACTTGATATCAAGGGGAAGAAGTTCAATCGCCCATTTGGCCACTCGACCAGTTGCATCTCTGTTGTGCAAAATCTCTGATAGTGGAGCGTCGCTGACGACTGTGATGGAATGATCAGAAAAATAATGAGCAACCTTCTTTGTGGTCATGTATATTCCATACACAAGCTTCTGATAATGAGGATATCTCTGCTTGGATGGAGTCAAGACTTCAGACAAATAATACACTGGGCGCTGAACTTTGAGAGCTTTTCCTTCTTCTTCCCGCTCGACCGTAAGCACAGTACTGACGACTTGTCCTGTGGCTGCGATATAGAGCAACAGAGGCTCTTTGCTGATTGGAGCAGCAAGCACCGGCTGGGTGGAGAGCAGAGCTTTTAGCTCGGCAAACGCTGCATCAGCTTCTGGAGTCCACTCGAACTTGTCTGTCTTCTTCATCAGTCGGTAAAGAGGCAATGCCTTTTCACCGAGTCGTGAGATGAATCGACTTAATGCGGCCAAGCATCCAGTAAGCTTCTGGACATCGTGCACTCGCACAGGGCGTTTCATTCGGAGAATAGTGCCAATCTTCTCTGGGTTAGCGTCGATTCCCCGTTCGGAAACGAGAAAACCGAGTAACTTGCCACCAGGAACTCCAAATGTGCACTTTGATGGATTGAGCTTGATATCATATCTTCTGAGGTTGGCAAATGTTTCGGCGAGATCAGCGAGCAGGTCGGAACCTTTTCGTGACTTGACAACGATATCATCCATATATGCTTCCACATTCCGACTGATTTGAGTGAGTAGACACTTCTGAATCATTCGCATAAATGTGGCTCCGGCATTCTTGAGGCCGAATGGCATGGTGATATAGCAGAAGCACCCGAATGGAGTGATGAAAGCTGTTTTTACCTCGTCGGGTCCGTACAGACGGATCTGGTGGTACCCGGAGTAGGCATCTAAAAAAGATAGCCTCTCGCATCCCGCGGTCGAGTCAACAATTTGATCTATGCGAGGGAGAGGAAAATGATCTTTCGGGCAGGCCCGGTTGATGTGCTTGAAATCAATGCACATTCGGAGCGACTTGTCCTTCTTAGGAACCATGACGACATTAGCGAGCCACTCGGAGTGGTATATCTCTCGGATAAATCCTGCCGCCAACAGTCGAGCCACTTCTTCACCAATGGCTTTTCTCTTCTGGACGGCGGACCGCCGAAGATGCTCTTTGACTGGTTTTGCAGATGAGTCGACTCTTAGGCGATGCTCAGCCAGTCCCCTGGGAACACCTGGCATGTCAGCGGGCTTCCATGCAAAAATGTCCCAGTTCTCACGGAGGAACTGGATGAGCGCTTCTTCCTATTTTGGGTCGAGTGTTGTGGAGATGCGGGTCGGAGCTGCATCGGGGTCGGTCGGGTGAATGTGAACAGGCTTCGTCTCACCGGACGACTGGAATGCAGACTCTGTGGCGGGTTTCTTTGATCGCAGCAAGTCACTCGGATCTGCGTTTTGCTTGTATTCTTCGAACTCGACCGCTGTCACCTGGGAATCGGCAATCTTGGAGCCCTTCTGAAAGCACTCTTCTGCCTTTTTCCGATCACCGGTGACAGTGATCACTCCTTTGGGGCCGGGCATCTTCAATTTGAGGTACACGTAACATGGTCGAGCCATGAACCGTGCGTAAGCTGGTCTCCCCAAAATGGCATGATATGCACTCTGAAAATCCACGACCTCAAACGTCAACTTTTCTTTGCGAAAATGTTTCGAATCACCAAACACCACGTCCAAAGCTATTTGGCCGAGTGACTCGGCTTTCTTCCCTGGTATAACTCCATGAAAGCTCATGTTACTAGTGCTCAGTCGGGACATCGGAATGCCCATTCCTTTCAGTGTGTCTGCATACAACAAATTCAGCCCGCTTCCACCATCCATCAGCACCTTTGTCAGTCGAGTGCCTTCGACAACTGGATCGACCACCAAAGCTTGCCTCCCAGGGGTGGCAATATGAGTCGGGTGATCAGATTGGTCGAATGTGATGGGTATTTGAGACCATTTCAGATAATTTGCTTTTGCTGGGGCAACCATGTTCACCTCTCGGTTAATGACTTTCAGTCGACTCCTGCTTTCCACATCTGCAAAGATCATCAGAGTGGAGTTGATATGCGGATATCCTTCCTCACTGTCCTCCTTGTCTTCGGCCTTGTCCGACTCCTTCTCCTTGTCCTTAGACTGTTTTCCCTGAAACTGCTGGATCAGGAGTCGACATTGGCGAGTGGTGTGCTTCGGGTAGATGATATTCCCCTCTTCGTCTTTCTTCGTGTGGATGTGACATGGCATATCCATTACGTCGTTCCCTTCTTTATCCTTTACCTTCTTGGGGTTCCAGGATCCTTTTGGTTTCCCCTTAAACTTTCCCTGAGTCACGGCCAGAGCCTCTCCAGGAGCTGCCGGTTCAGCCTTCCGCTTCTGTTTCCGACTGGTGTTTCCTTTTTCCGACTGACTCGGCTTGTGCTTGCCGCTTCGGAGTCGGTCTTCTTCTTCGCCGTTGGCGTACTTGGTAGCAATCTCCATCATCCGACTCAAGGTCATGTCACCGGTTCGACCAAACTTCAAACTCAGTTCTCTGTTCTTGACGCCATCTTTGAAGGCGCAGACTGCCTGATGATCAGACACATTCTCCACAGTGTGGTGCAAAGTGATCCACCTCTGAATATACTCTCTGAGAGTCTCATTAGCCTTCTGCACGCAGACTTGCAACTCTGTCAATCCAGCTGGTCGCTTGCAAGTTCCTTCAAACGTTCTGATGAACACTCGGGACAGATCTTCCCAAGTGTAAATGCTGCTAGGAGGTAATTGAGTCAACCATGCCCTGGCAGAACCTTCCAGCATGAGGGGCAAATGCTTCATGGCCACCTCGTCGTTCCCACCACCAATCTGAACTGCCACTCGGTAGTCTTCAAGCCAAGTTTCAGGCTTAGACTCACCAGTGAACTTGCTGACTCCTGTTGCCAACCTGAAATTGGGAGGGATAACTGCGGCTCTGATAGCTCTGCTGAAACATTCAGGACCAGAAACATGCACTCGACTGCTTGTGGGTGCATCTCTGTCGAGTCCGCCTCGATGGGCTCTGTTCCGGTCGACCAAACCTTGCACGATAATGGATCGCGCGTCGAAGCCTGGTTCTCTGGGGTCGACTGGAACCCTTCGCCCTGTACTGTACTGACGCCTGTCATCTTGCTGCCGAGGAGCGTAAGACCCACCCCTCGGAGGGGAATTGGGCACTCGACGCCTATCATCTCGGTCGAGTCGGTCACCATATTGATCTCGCCGATTCTCGCGCCCTTCACGCCGCGGAGGCGATCTGGGGCTGTGAGCCGACTGAACCGTATTCGCAGTGACGGATCGACTGTGAATTCTGTTGCGCGACTGAGACACGGCTGAATTCTGATCTCCTGCTGCCCGGAGCAGATCCCTGATCTGCAGCAAACCTCTGCCAGCTTCCGACTGCGAAGGCTGGATGGACTCTGCTATACGGGTCGCAGCTGCTAAATTCTGGATTGGGGTTCGATATACCTGAGTCGGCGGGAAGAGTTGACGTCGACTGGTGTCGGGAACTCGTTGCCGCGCGCGCTCGTCGAGTGCTCGCTGAAGATTCTCCAGTCGAGTGCGTTCGGCCAAATTGGCCAGACGTGCCTCCTCCAAGGCACGAGCCTCGGGGGTTTCTCCTGCGATGGGAGTACGCAGGGCATCCACGTTCCTGCGGCGAAGTTCCTCTCTTTGCAGAGAGTCGAGTGGCTCGGGCTGGTACTCTTCGTGGCCTCGTGCGGGGTCGCCTCCGTCACCTGCTCCACCATCACGGGCGAAGCCAGGGGGACTGCGGGGCCCGTCGACCATCAAGATTTCCGCCGCTGGATCACTGCTACCGCACTCGGATGCAGTCTCTACGGAGCCAGTCGACAGATCGAACAAGCCGTAGAGAGATTCGTCGGGCTCGATTGCCGCAACTTGGGTGGTGGCCGATTGGCGAGCCACCGCGTGCCTCACCCATCGCTGAAGCCTCGACCGGCCCGAGCGCTTGCGCTGGCGGGAGACCGGGAGGGTGGACGATGGAGGAGCCGACCGATACTGGGTCGACGGTTGCCGCAGCAGAACGCCGCGGACACATGCGCGAAAATGCGTCGCACCGCGGACGGGGAGCGCATCAACGTCGAGTGGAGCCTCCTGGAGCCACGCGGAGTCGTCGGCGATGAAGGTGAGAGTGCCGAGACGGATCTCTTGACCCCCGACCAAAACTCCAGCAGACACCATGATGAAAGTACTCGGAAGAATCGCAACTTCTCCACAAAAAATCGCTAAAACACCTGCCCCATGGTGGGCGCCAACTGTCCTGGTTCTAAGCCTGACAGTAGAGTGGGGGTAGGTATGGAGAGGCAAGGTCCTAGCTATGGAGAGGTTGTAAACACAAGGGATGTACGATTTCAGGCCCTTCTCGGAAGAAGTAATAGCCCTACGTCTCGGAGCCCGGAGGCGGTCGAGTGGATTATGAGTATATGAGTTACAAGGTGCCGAACCCCTCTACCTGTGGAGGGGGTGGCTTATATAGAGTGCGCCAGGACCCCAGCCAGCCCACGCAGGAGAGGGTTTAAGGTGAGTTAAGTCTGGGGCGTTACTGGAAACGCCCCACATAAAGTGTCTTTACTATCATAAAGCCTACTTAATTACAGGCCGTTGCAGTGCAGAGTGCCTCTTGACCTCCTGATGGTCGAGTGAGTCTTCGTGGCCGAGTCCTTCAAGTCAGTCGAGTGAGTCCTTCGTTGGTCGACTGGAAGGCGACCTCTTCTAAAGGTGTCCTTGGGTAAGGTACTTAGATCAGGTCCATGACCCTACCCTAGGTACATGACCCCATCACATGTTGGTCCCACCGAATATCCTAACGGTCACTAGATTTGCTAAATCGGTCCGAACGAGTTTATCAATTCGGTCCCACCGAGTTTGGCAAGTTGTGTGTAACGGTTAGATTTTGTGTGGAGGCTATATATACCCCTCCACCTCCTCTTCATTCATGGAGAGAGCCATCAGAATGAACCTACACTTCTAGCATACATTTTTTGAGAGAGAACTACCTACTCATGTGTTGAGGCCAAGATATTCCATTCCTACCATATGAATCTTGATCTCTAGCCTTCCCCAAGTTGCTTTCCACTCAAACCTTCTTTCCACCAAATCCAAATCCTGTGAGAGAGAGTTGAGTGTTGGGGAGACTATCATTTGAAGCACAAGAGCAAGGAGTTCATCATCAACGCACCATTTGTTACTTCTGGGAGAGTGGTGTCTCCTAGATTGGCTAGGTGTCACTTGGGAGCCTCCGACAAGATTGTGGAGTTGAACCAAGGAGTTTGTAATGGCAAGGAGATCGCCTACTTCGTGAAGATCTACCGCTAGTGAGGCAAGTCCTTCGTGGGTGACGGCCATGGTGGGATAGACAAGGTTGCTTCTTCGTGGACCCTTCATGGGTGGAGCCCTCCGTGGACTCGCGCAACCGTTACCCTTCGTGGGTTGAAGTCTCCATCAACGTGGATGTACAATAGCACCACCTATCGGAACCACGGCTCAAAAATCACCGTGTCTCCAAATTGCGTTTGAATCCTCCAAACCGTTCCCTTTACATTCTTGCAAGTTGCATGCTTTACTTTCCGCTGCTCATATACTCTTTGCATGCTTGCTTGATATGTGTTGCAATTGATAAACTTGTGCCTAAACTCCACTTGAACTTAAAGAAGTTAAAAACTGCAACTTTTGGTACTTAGTGTCTAATCACCCCCCTCTAGACACCTCTTCTCGATCCTTCTCACCATCACCGTCAAGGTATTGCCGGTCTTGTGACACATCGTGTGCATGCCGCACTCCAACTATATCTTGCGACGCATCCACGTGCCCCTTTTAAACGCCTTGGAATTGCGCTGGAAGAAATGCTTCCTTAGGCCGCTCAGTGTGATACCTGCAGTATTGTGGAATACAGGTTTTAGTGTACCTAGTTGGCATTTTCATAACATCTTTGGCATGTTGCAGTCACTTGTTTCACTTTTTATTAACTGTCAAATTGTAATTGCTTCACCAGGTCTGTGTCTAAAAAGAAAAGTAGAGCTATAAACAAAGGAATATGTTTGTGCAAGTAGACGGCCGATCGGTGTCTTACCTGGAAGTTTCTCAGGTTGGGTGTAGCATATGCCGTGCTTGCTGTCAATGGTTGGTATGAACAAATCGATGAGAGACTGAAATCTCGCGCTGTTAGCACTCACTTTGGCCTCAAGGTGCTCGATCAGCTCCTAATCCGTGGGATCGAACTTGACGCCAGTATGATCAATCAACTATTTTAGTTATATGGTACTTAATGTATGATCAATCAACTATTTTAAGTGAATGATGAAAGATTTCGATAGATAAGTGGTACTCCATATCTGAAGTCCAGAATACCCGAACACGCCGCCGGGATTCTTGTGTCACCTCACGCGCAGCGTGTTGTCACGTCAATTCAATGTGTGGACATGATGAATAATTTGACCGACGTATACTAGTACTGCTACTGTACTACTTACTAGTCGTATTTAGTGTCACAATTTATACATAGGTTTAACTAACAAGTACGCACTTGAAGCCTAACTGATATATATATATATATATATATATATATATATATATATATATGGCTTCTGCACAACATCTCCATCATCATTATCAGTACATCCTATGCAGGTGAGTTAGGATGCACTTGATCCCAAGAAGGTATCTATCCTTCAAACCAGAGGAGTGCTTCAAACTAACAATAGTACATAATATCTAACAAAAGAGGGTCGTGCTACAGCAGCAGAATACATGGCTCAGTCTAGATATCAGCACGAATCAAGTTGTGCATATTTTCTGTTGGCATGAACCACATCGCCGCATGTCAGGTTTGCAAAAGCCATCCATCGCATGGAAGCTTGATGCCTTTCACACACTGAAGATTATCTGGCAACAAGCTGTGTCGACGAATCTCAGGATATGGTGATGATGACGCCATGTACCTAGGGTAGGGTCATGGACCTGTCCAAAGTACCCTCCCCTAGGGCATCTTTAGAAGAAACTGCCTTTCAGTCGACCTGGAAGGATCCCACTCGACGAACACGAAGACAATCGACCATGAAGCCACTCACTCGACCACCAGGAGATCTAGAGTCACTCTGCACTCAAACGGTCTGTTATTAAGTAGTCTTTATGGTCATGATAGCACTTTATGTAGGGCATTACCAGTAACGCCAGGCCTTAATGTACTTTAAACCCTGCATAACTGAGGGCCAGAGGGGTCTGGTAGACTCTATATAAGCCACCCCCCTTGTAACGCCCCGGATTCAATGCGTCAGGTGTCTGTCAGTGATTCGTCGTTGTTGCCTTGTCATTTGCTTGCGTGTTCCATTTTATCATGTCATCATGTGCATTTCTTTTTGCATACGGGTTCGTCTCATGCATCCGAGCACTTTCCCCGTTGTTCGTTTTGCAATCCGGCACTCCTATGTCATCCGGCGTCCCCTTCTTGCCTCTCTTCATGTGCGGGTATTAAACTTTCTTAGAATGGCCCGAGGTTTGCCAAGCGGCCTTGGTATAGCACCAGTAGACCGCCTGTCAAGTTTCGTGCCATTTGGAGGTCGTTTGATACTCCAACGGTTAACCGAGTTAGCCCGAAAGCCTCTTTCTCTTTGCAGCCCAACACCCCTCCAAAGTGGCCCAAAACCCATCTAACTCCCCTCCATGCTCGCGGTCGTTTGATCACGATCGCGTGGCCGAAAACCTCTCCCCATTTGGACTCTCCTAGCTCCCTCTACCTATAAATATGTCTCCCCTCAAAAATCCCGGATCAATTCCCCCCTAACCCTAGACGAAATCCCTCCTCCGCCGCCGGACACGTCCGGATCGGACCGGAGGCGTCCGTCCGCCGCCGCCCGTCCTACCACGCGCCTCCACGTGGCGGGCCGCACCCCACATCGCCGCCGGCCGCGCTAGGCCCGCGAGGCCCAGCCGCGGCCCTCCCGGCCCGGGTCGCCGCGCCGCCTCCCGCGGGCGCCCGAGCCCCGCCGCCCGTCCGTCCGCGCCTCGCGGCTCGCCTCGCCGCCGCCGCCCTCCGCCGCATCCCGCCGGCCGCGGCCCCATCCTCCACCGCGCCTCGCCGTCGCCTTCAGCGCCGGCCACCTCCGTGCCCGCTCCTCCACGCCGCTCGCCGGATTTCGCGCCGCCCGGATCCCTCGCCGTCGCCCGACCGCAGCGCCGCCTTGAATCCCTTTGCCTGGAGCTCGAGCTCGCCACCGAATCCAGCCCTGCCGCCTTCGCGCTCCTCCGGCGACCCTGCGCCTCGCCGGAGCCCCAAGGCGCCGCCGCCTCGCCTGGTCTCGCTCCCGATCGGATCGGTAGGAGATGACTCCTCCAGTGGGCCGGCCTGCTGTCCAGGGCCCAGAGCCGGCCCGCCTCATCCTCTTCCTCCACTGGGCTGAGCCCACTTGGTGAGCTCCGCTAGTCCCGCCCGTGCGCGTAATAGCTATTTGTCGCTCGCTCTGCTTTTTTTGCTAAGTCACCAGATCTGCAGTAATTTTCGTGCCATGTTCATCGCATCATATCTCTGCATCCGTAGCTCCGTTTTGTGCGCGTAATATGTCAAATTGTTCATCTCGACGAGTACTTCATTTCATTCCATTGCGTCATATTCATTTGAGGTCATCTTGATGCCTGAATCATCGTTGCAATAGTGCTTCATGATGTTGTCTGCTGTCTGTTAACAGAACGAGCTCATTTGTCATTTTTGCCATGATTGATGTGTGCATCCTATGAGGTTGATGTCTACATGTGTTTTGAACTATGCCATGTATTATTTACAGAGGTGCTTACCATGTATTTTTGTGATCAATGTGGTGACTAGCACAAGCATGCAAACTAGGCATCGTGATGTTGCTGATTTTAGTCCCTGTTCTGCTGTTATTTTGATGCCATGTAAACATGATGCTACAGAGAGATCCATGCATATTTTGAGATATTTCAGTAAGGATGTTTTGAACATGTGGTTATTGTCTATCCATTCATGCCCCTGGTTGCAATTATGGAGTAGTCTAGCATGTCATTTTCGTGCTCTACTTTTGCTTCAAAATGTTTCCTGGCAGATTGTTTACATGTTATTCAATTTTGCCAAGGTTGTTGTTAGTGATCCATGCACCCTATGGACTTGCTCTTGCCATGCTTAACTTCATAAACATGTCTTCTTACTGTTGGTTACCTTGCCATGCCATGTTTTGCTTTGTAGTGAGTTGCACAAGCTCATCTACATGCCTTCATAATTCTGTTTCTGCCATGTTTGAATCTGTAATATAACTTGCCATGTTTACATGGGTGCCATCATTTCTTCTGATCCTTTTTGGCTTATGGTCAGTAAGGGACTCTTGTTCTATGCATTTAGTAGTTTCATGCCATGCCTTTGTTTGCCATGATAAGTTCCTGTAACATGTTGTTTGATAGCTCTAAACATTGCAACCTGATGTTAATTTCTGCAAAGTCTGAATTGTTATCATTTGCAATCTTGCCATGTGTGTTTGAGCATGTTCTAGTGATTTCTGGAGATAGCTCACTGTTTATGTTTTGTTGTGCTTTACCTATACATCATGTCCATGCCTTTTGTTATCATGTTAGGATGCTGTAGCATATTGTTTTGATGCTTGCAATATGCCTAGTTGCTGTTTTGGACAGATTGTTGCTATGACTTGTATAGTGTGTGTGTTGAACCGTTGCTCCGTTTTGAGTGTGCTCTATATGAAACTTGCTTGATTTTGCATGTAGCTTCATATTATCTTGTTGCATCCATGTTTTGAGGTGTTTGCTTGATGTTTGGGTGCATTTTGCACCAATGCCATGTTTATCTTGTTTTGCTCATATCTTCTAGACCGTAGCTCCGAACTAAATGAACTTTATATGTAACTTGACTAGAATCTCGTGTAGATCATCTTGGTGCATCTTAACTTGCTGTTTAACAACTTGAACATAAGGTTTATTCAGATCTGGACCAACTTCGAAATATGCATATGAGGTCTTACCGGAATTGTTATATGTTGTTCCCGGCCTCATTTAAACTTGCTTTGATGTGTTGCTCTTCTTTGCATCATCCCTTGCCATGAGTAGCTTCATGTAGCATTGTCATGCATCATGCTTGGTTGTGCATCATGTCTTGTTCATGTGTGGTGTGTTTACCTTGTTGTGTGCTTCTTTTCGATAGTTCCTGTTTCATTGCGATCGTGAGGATTCGTTCGTCTACGCTTGGTTCGTCTTCGTGGCTTCATCTTCTTCATGGACTCGTTCTTCTTCCTTGAGGGATTTCAGGCAAGATGACTGCTACCCTGGATCTCAATACTATCATTGCTATGCTAGTTGTTTCGTTCTATCGCTATGCTGCGCTACCTATCACCTGTTCCTCAAGCCCCCCATATTGCCATGAACCTCTAACCTTTGACACCTTTCCTATGCAAACCGTTGTTTGGCTATGTTACCGCTTTTGCTCAGCCCCTCTTATAGCGTTGCTAGTTGCAGGTGAAGTTGAAGATTGCTCCATGGTGGACAGGATTTTGTTGGGATATCACAATATCTCTTATATTATTAATGCATCTATATACTTGGTAAAGGGTGGAAGACTCGGCCTTTTGCCTGGTGTTTTGTTCCACTCTTGCCGCCCTAGTTTCCGTCATACCGGTGTTATGTTCCCGGATTTTGCGTTCCTTACGCGGCCGGGTGATTTATGGGACCCCCTTGATAGTTCGCTTTGAATAAAACTCCTCCAGCAAGGCCCAACATTGGTTTTACCATTTGCCTCACCACCACCTATACCTTTCCCTTGGGTCGGCCAACCCGAGGGTCATCTTTATTTTAGCCCCCCGGGCCAGTGCTTGTCTAAGTGTTGGTCCGAACTGAGTAGACTGCGGGGCCCCCTCGGGGAAACTCGAGGTTTGGTTTTACTCGTAGGATGTCTCATCCGGTGTTGCCCTGAGAACGAGATATGTGCAGCTCCTATCGGGATTGTCAGCGCATCGGGCGGCTTTGCTGGTCTTGTTTTACCATTGTCGAAATGTCTTGTAAACCAGGATTCCGAGTCTGATCGGGTCTTCCTAGGAGAAGGTATATCCTTCATTGATCGCGAGAGCTTATCATGGGCTAAGTTGGGACACCCCTGCAGGGTATAATCTTTTGAAAGATGTGCCTGCGGTTATAGGAAGATGGGAATTTGTTAATGTCCGGTTGTAGATAACTTGACACCAGATCCGAATTAAAATGCATCAACCGTGTGTGTAGCCGTGATGGTCTCTTTTCGGCGGAGTCCGGGAAGTGAAGACGGTCTTTGGGTTATGTTTGACGTAAGTAAGAGTTCAGGATCACTTCTTGATCATTGCTAGCTTCACGACCGTTCCTTTTGCTCTCTTCTCGCTCTTATTTGTGTATGTTAGCCACCATACTTGCTTAGTCGCTACTGCAGCCTCACCACTTTACCCCTTCCTTTCCCATTAAGCTTTGCTAGTCTTGATACCCATGGTAATGGGATTGCTGAGTCCTCGTGGCTCACAGATTACTACAACAACAGTTGCAGGTACATGTTATGCGATGATCATGACGCGAGAGCGATGCTTGCTTGCTTGAGCTCTTCTTCTGCTTCTTCTTCGATCAGGGATAGGTTCCAGGTCGACAGCCTGGGCTAGCAGGGTGGATGTCGTTTGAGTTTCTGTTTGTGTTTCAGCCGTAGTCGGATGATGATCTTATGTATGATGATGTTGTATTCATGTGGCATTGTATGCCTTATGTATGTATCCCCATCTATTATGTAATGTTGATGTAATGATATCCACCTTGCAAAAGCGTTTCAATATGCGGGTCTATCCTTGGTGGGACCTTTGAGTTCCTTTTGGATAGGGTCGCATATTGGGCGTGACACCCCTCCTCAGTGTAAAGGGTTCGCACCCCTGTAACTCATATGCATATAATCCAGTCGACCGCCTCCGGGCTCCGAGACGTAGGGCTGTTACTTCCTCCGAGAAGGGCCTGAACTCGTAAATCCCTTGCGTATACAACTACTCCATAACTAGGATCTTGCCTCTCCATACCTACCCCCTATTCTACTGTCAGGCTTAGAACCACGACAGTTGGCGCCCACCATGGGGCAGGTGTCTTAGCGACTTATTGGAGAAGTTGCAATCGTTCCGACTACCTTCATCATGGTTTTTGGCGGAGTTTTGGTTGAGGGCCGCGAGATCCGTCTCGGCGCGCTCACGTTCATCGCCGACGACTACGCTTGGCTTCAGGAGGCTCCACTCAACACCGACGCACTCCCAGTCCGCGGGGCAACGCACATTCGCGCGTGTGTCCGCGACGTCCTCCTGCGGCGTCGGCCCCGTATCGGTCGACTCCTGTGTCGTCCTCCCTCCCCGTCTCCCGCCAGTGCAAGTGCTCCGGTCGGTCGAGACTTCAACGGTGGGTGAGGCACGCAGTGGCCCACCAGTTGGCCACCCCCCAAGTCGCGGCGATCGAGCCCGACGAATCTCTCTATGGCCTGTTCGACCTGTCGACTGGCTCCATAGAGACTGCATCCGAATGCGACAGCAGTGATCCAGCGGCGGAAGTCCTGATGGTCAATGGACCGCGCAGCCCTCCCGGCTTCCCTCGTGCTGACGGGGGAGACGGCGGAGGTGACCCAGCGCAGGTCCACAAGGAGTATCAACCCGAGCCACTCACTTCCTTGCAAAGAGAAGATCTTCGCCGCCGGAACATGGATGCGCTGCATACTCCAATCGTTGGAGAAACCCCCGAGGCTCGTGCCTTGGAGGACGCGCGTTTGGCCAACTTGGCTGAGCGCACTCGACTAGAGAACCTCCAGCGAGCACTCGACGAGCGCTCGCGGCAACAAGTTCCAGACTTCAGTCGACGTCAACTCTTTCCACCACCGACTCAGGTACATCGAACTCCAATTCAGAATCTAGCGGCTGCAGCCCGTATAGCAGAGTCGATTCAGCCCTCCTAGTCAGAGGCTGGCAGAGGCTTGATGCAGATTAGAGATTTGCTCTGAGCAGCAGGAGATCAGAATTCAGCTGTATCGCAGTCGCGAAACCGGATTCATAGCAGATCTATCGCTGCGAATACAGTCCAGTCGGCCCATAGCCCGAGATCACCCCCGAGATGTGAGGGACGTGGAGGTCGGCGTGATTAGTATGATGACAGATTCGACCGCGATGATCGGCGTCGAGTTCCCACTCCCCCCCAAGGGGTGGGTCGTACGCTCCTCGACGGCAAGATGACAGACGTCCGCATAGTGTTGGGCGAAGGGTTCTAGTCGACCCCAGAGAACCAGGCTTTGACGCGAGATCCACTATCGTGCAAGGTTTGGTCGACTGGAACAGAGCCCACCGAGAAGGCCATGACAGAGATGTGCCCACCAGCAGCAGAGTTCATGTCTCAGGACCAGAGTGTTTTAGCAGAGCCATCAGGGCCGCGGTGATTCCTCCCAACTTCAGGCTGGCGACTGAAGTTAGTAAGTTCACTGGTGAGTCCAAGCCCGATACTTGGCTTGAGCACTACCGAGTAGCTGTTCAGATTGGCGGCGGCAATGATGAGGTGGCCATGAAACACTTACCTCTCATGTTGGAGGGCTCGGCCATGACATGGTTGAATCAGTTGGCACCTAGCAGCATTTACACTTGGGAAGATCTTGCCTGAGTGTTTGTCAGAACATTTGAAGGAACTTGCAAGCGACCAGCAGGGTTGACAGAGCTGCAGGTTTGCGTGCAAAAGTCGAATGAGACTCTAGGGGATTATATCCAGAGGTGGATCACATTGCATCACGCGGTGGAGAATGTATCTGATCACCAAGCAGTCTATGCCTTCAAGAAGGGCGTTAAGAACAGGGAGTTAAGTTTGAAATTCGGTCGGACCGGAGACATGACTCTGAGTCGAATGATGGAGATTGCCACCAAATATGCCAATGGTGAAGAAGAGGATCGGCTCCGGAGTGGCAAGTACAAGCCGACTGTTCATGAAACCGGAGGAGGGAACTCCAGTCGGAAGCAGAAGCGGAAAGCCGAGCCAGCTGCTCCTGGAGAAAGCCTTGGCCGTGACTAAGGGAAAGTTTAAAGGAAAGCCCAAAAGATCTTGGAACCCCAAGAAGGTGAAGGACAAGGAAGGAAATGACGTGATGGATTTTCCATGCCACATCCACATGAAGAAATACGAGGAGGGTAATTTCATTTACCCGAAACATACCACTCGCCAGTGCCGACTCTTGATCCAGCAATTTCAGGGAAAACAACCCAAGGATAAGGAAAAGGAGTCGGACAAGGTTGAGGACAAAGAGGACAGTGATGGAGGATACCCCCATGTCAATTCCACCCTGATGATGTTTGCTGATGTTGAGAGCAAAAGTCGATTGAAAGTTATCAACCGTGAGGTGAATATGGTTGCTCCGGCGACACCCAGTTATCTGAAATGGTCTCAGACCACCATCACATTCGACCAGTCTGATCATCCGACACACATAGCCACTCCTGGGAGGCAAGCTTTGGTGGTCGACCCAGTCGTCGAAGGCACTCGACTGACTAAGGTTCTGATGGATGGTGGCAGCGGCCTATGCGGAGACGCTGAAGGGAATGGGCATTCCGATGTCCAGACTCAGCACCAGCAACATGAGTTTCCATGGAGTCATTCCTGGGAAGAAGGCTGAGTCACTCGGCCAAATTGCTCTTGATGTGGTTTTCGGTGATTCAAAGCATTTCCGCAAAGAAAAGTTAACGTTTGAAGTTGTGGATTTCTAGAGTGCTTATCACGCTATTTTAGGCAGTCCAACTTATGCACGATTCATGCCTCGACCATGTTACGTGTACCTCAAATTGAAGATGCCAGGTCCCAAGGGTGTGATCACCATCACTGGCAATCGGAAAAAGGCAGAAGAGTGCTTTCAGAAGGGCTCAAAGATCGTTGATGCTCAGATAACAGTGGTGGAGCTGCAGGAATACCAGAAAAATGCAGATCCGAGTGATTTATTGCGGGCCAAGAAGCCCGCCACAGAGTCAGCGTTCTAATCGTCTGGTGAGACGAAGCCCGTTCACATTCACCCGACCGACCCCAGTGCTGCTCCGACTCATATCTCCACAACACTCGACTCTAAATAGGAAGAAGCGCTCATCCAGTTCCTCCATGAGAACTGGGACATCTTCGCATGGAAGCCTGCTGACATGCCGGGTGTTCCCAAGGGACTGGCTGAGCATCGTCTACGAGTCGACTCAAAAGTGAAACCTGTCAAAGAACATCTTTGACGGTCCGTCGTCCAGAAGAGAAAGGCCATTGGCGAGGAGGTGGCTCAGCTCCTGGCAGCAGAGTTTATCCGAGAAATTTACCACTCCGAGTGGCTCGCCAATGTTGTCATGGTCCCCAAGAAGGACAAGTCACTTCGCATGTGCATTGATTTCAAACATATCAATCGGGCCTGCCCGAAAGATCATTTTCCTCTCCCCTGCATCGACCAAATAGTCGACTCGACTGCGGGATGTGAGCGCCTGTCTTTTTTAGACGCTTATTCCGGTTACCATTAGATCAGTCTGTATGGACCCGACGAGATGAAAACAGCTTTCATCACTCCATTTGGATACTTCTGCTATGTCACCATGCCATTTGGCCTCAAGAATACCGGAGCCACGTTCATGAGGATGATTCAGAAGTGTTTACTCACTCAAATCAGTCAGAACGTGGAAGCATACATGGATGATATTGTGGTCAAATCACGGAGGGGTTCCGACCTGTTGACTGACCTCGCTGAAACATTTTCCAATCTCAGGAGGTATGATATCAAGCTTAATCCATCAAAGTGTACATTCGGAGTTCCTGGCGGAAAGTTACTCGGTTTTCTCGTTTCCAAAAGAGGAATCAATGCCAACCCAGAAAAAGTTGGCACTATACTCCGAATGAAACGCCCCGTGCGTGTACACGATGTCCAGAAGCTTACTGGATGCTTGGCCGCGTTAAGTCGATTCATCTCTCGCCTCAGTGAAAAGGCATTGCCTCTTTACCGACTGATGAAGAAGTCAGACAAGTTCGAGTGGATTCCAGAAGCTGATGCAGCGTTTGTAGAGCTAAAAGCTCTGCTCTCCACCCAGCCGGTGCTTGCTGCTCCAATCAGCAAAGAGCCTTTGTTGCTTTACATTGCAGCCACAGGACAAGTCGTCAGTACAGTACTTACGGTCGAGCAGGAAGAAGAAGGGAAAGCCTGCAAAGTTCAGCGCCTAGTATATTATCTTTCCAAAGTGTTGACCCCATCGAAGCAAAGATAACCTCATTATCAGAAGCTTGTATATGGGATTTACATGACCGCGAAGAAGGTTTCTCATTATTTCTCTGATCATTCCATTATAGTCGTCAGCAACGCCCCATTATCAGAGATTCTGCACAACAGAGATGCAACTGGTCGAGTGGCAAAATGGGCGATTGAACTCCTTCCCCTTGATATCAGGTTTGAGGCAAAGAAAGCCATCAAGTCCCAAGCTGTAGTAGATTTCATCGCCGAGTGGATTGAACAGCAGTTACCGACTCAAGTTCACACAGAGCACTGGACCATGTTCTTTGACGATTTTAAGATGTTGAATGGTTCCGGTGCTGGGGTGGTATTGGTTTCCCCCCGAGGAGATAAGCTCAGATATGTGCTCCAGATCCACTTTGATTCCTCCAACAATGAAGCAGAATATGAAGCACTTCTATATGGGTTGCGTATGGCCATTTCACTCGGCGTCCGTCGCCTTATGGTTTATGGCGAATCAGATTTGGTGGTCAATCAGGTGATGAAGGAGTGGGACGTCAGAAGCCCAGCTATGACTGGTTACTGCAATGCAGTGAGAAAGCTTGAGAAGAAATTTGAGGGGTTAGATCTCCATCATATACCCCGATTGAAAAATCAAGTGGCTGATGATTTGGCGAAGATAGGTTCCAAGAGAGAAGCCATTCCTAGTAATGTGTTTTTGGAACATATCCATACTCCATCAGTTCAGGAAGATCCTTTTACCGAAGAAGCTCCGCAGCCAAAAAGTGTCACAGATCCGACTGAAGTTGAAGTTCCAGCGGTGGTCGACCTGATCATGGAAGCATTGGTCATCACTCCCGACTGGACAGAGCCGTACATCGCGTATATCTTAAGGAAAGAGCTCCCAAAGAATGAAGAAGAGGCTCGACAGATCATCCGCCGATCCAAAGCCTTTACCGTGACAAAGGGACAGTTGTACAGAGAAAGCGCGACTGGAGTCAGTCAGAAATGTATAATGCCAGAAGAAGGTCGGATAATCCTTGACGATATCCACTTGGGGATCTGTGGCCATCATGCGTCCTCTCGGACCATTGTGGCTAAAGCATACCGAGCGGGATTTTACTGGCCGAGAGCAAATGAAATGGCAAAGGAGATAGTCGACAAGTGTGAAGTATGTCAGTTTTATTCCAATCTATCGCACAAACCCGCCTCAGCCTTGAAAACAATTCCACTCGTCTGGCCCTTCGCTGTTTGGGGGTTAGATATGGTTGGACCACTGAGAACTGGCAGGAGCGGCTTCACTCACTTGCTAGTAGCAGTCGACAAGTTATGGAGTTCAGGTATAAAGAATCTGGATGCTGGCACTGCTATCAGCTTCATCAGAGAGTTGGTATTCAGGTATGGAGTTCCGCATAGCATCATCACTGACAATGGGTCAAACTTCGATTCTGAAGAATTCAGAGCCTTTTGCACATCTCAAGGCACACGAGTCGACTATGCTTCAGTCGCTCACCCCTAGTCGAATGGACAAGCCGAACGAGCAAATGGTCTAATTCTCAAAGGGCTGAAACCCCGACTGATGCGCGATCTCAAGCACGCGGCAGGTGCATGGGTCGACGAAGTTCCATCAGTACTTTGGGGATTAAGGACCACACCTAATCGGTCGACTAGGAGAACTCCGTTCTTCTTGGTCTACGGAGCTAAAGCAGTCTTGCCGAGTGACTTGCTTCACAATGCACCCCGAGTCGAACTCTACACTGAAGATGAAGCAGACCAAGCCCGAAAGGACGCAGTTGACCTTCTAGAAGAAGAAAGAGAGATGGCCATGATCCGATCGACCATTTATTAGCAGGACTTACGTCGCTTCCATGCCAGAAACGTGAAGAGTTGAGCCTTCCAAGAAGGAGATTTGGTTCTCCGAGTGGATCAGCAGAAGCCACACAAGCTTGCTCCTACTTGGGAAGGTCCCTTCATCATCACCAAAGTTCTCCACAACGGGGCGTACCGCCTTTACAATGTCAGTCACCAGATTGACGAGCCCCGAGCTTGGAACGCGGAGCTGCTCCGCCCCTTTTATACTTAAGTATTCACTCGGATGAGATGTAATAAAAGTACTTCTGTAGTTTATTTATCAAAGACAAGAGTGTTATAATTTTCCCAGTGATTGTTGTTACTTTTGTTTACATGAGAAGTCCCCCAGTGGGTGGCTTAGCTGCGAATCCGTTTTGCCTAAGTTTGTAAAAAAAATCCTTACCGAGTGGTGAGCCAGTCTCCCACTTGGGGGCTTAGCTGCGAGTCTGTTTTGCCTAAGTACTTTAAAATCCTTGCCGAGTGGTGAGCCAGTCTCCCACTCGGGGGCTTAGCTGCGAATCTGTTTTGCCTAAGTACTTTAAAATCCTTGCCAAGTGGTGAGCCAGTCTCCCACTCAGGGGCTTAGCTGCGAATCTGTTTCGCCTAAGTACTTTCAAATCCTACCAAGTGGTGAGCCAGCCTCCCACTCGGGGGCTTAGCTGCAGTCCAAGTACTCGCCTAAGTTCAAAAAAATCCTACCGAGTGGTGAGCCAGCCTCCCACTCGGAGGCTTAGCTGCAGTCCAAGTACTCGCCTAAGTTAAACAAAATCCTGCCGAGTGGTGAGCCAGCCTCCCACTCGGGGGCTTAGCTGCAGCCCAGTGCTCGCCTAAGTACTTAATACAATGTGCGTTTCGCAAGGAGGACAAGGTGCAGGTCGACTGCTACCTTCTCCTTCCGAGCTACGCCACAAATACAATGTGCGCCCCGCAAGGAGGACGAGGTGCAGGTCGACTGCTACCTTCTCCTTCCAAGCTACGCCATAAATACAATGTGCGCTCCGCAAGGCGGACGAGGTGCAGGTCGACTGCTACCTTCTCCTTCCGAGCTACACCACAAATACAATGTGCGCTCCGCAAGGAGGACGAGGTGCAGGCCGACTCCTACCTTCTCCTTTCGAGCTACGCCACAAATACAATGTGCGCTCCGCAAGGAGGACAAGGTGCAGGTTGACTGCTACCTTCTCCTTCCGAGCTACGCCACAAATACAATATGCGCCCCGCAAGGAGGACGAGGTGCAGGTCGACTGTTACCTTATCCTTCGGAGGTATGCCACAAAAAATCCTACCGAGTGGAGAGCAAACCTCCCACTCGGGGGCTTAGCTGCAGCCGAGTGCTCGCCTAAGTTTTTGAAAATCCTATCGAGTGGAGAGCAAACCTCCCACTCGGGGGCTTAGCTGCAGCCCAGTGCTCGCCTAAGTTTTTGAAAATCCTACCGAGTGGAGAGCAAACCTCCCACTCGGGGGCTTAGCTGCAGCCCAGTGCTCGCCTAAGTTTTTGAAAATTCTACTGAGTGGAGAGCAAACCTCCCACTCGGGGGCTTAGCTGCAGCCCAGTGCTCGCCTAAGTTTTTGAAAATCCTACCGAGTGGAGAGCAAACCTCCCACTCGGGGGCTTAGCTTCAGCCTAGTGCTCGCCTAAGTTTTTGAAAATCCTACCGAGTGGAGAGCAAACCTCCCACTCGGGGGCTTAGCTGCAGCCTAGTGCTAGCCTAAGTATGAGATTCATTCCGCTCTGCAAGGATGACGAGGTGCAAGTCAACTGCTACCTTCCCCTTCAGAGCTTCGCCACAAATACAATGTGTGCTCCATCCCGATCCGCAAGGACGCAAGTCGACTGCAATCTGTGCTTCATTCCTACCTGCAAGAGTGCATCACAAGCACTAGCATATATTCCGAGCGAAGAACAATGTTCGTTCGAAGACAAATGCAAACATATTCAACGGCAAACCCAAGTTCAGATAGCATCCTACGGATCCAGAAGTGCTCAGGCACCGAGCCTGTTAAAGTTTACCGGTTACAAAAACCACTCGGCATTCTGAGGCAAATTTAAGGCATCAAGCATAGAAGTTTTTTACTCCTCCGGTGGAGGACTGGAAGGCGCGACAAACTCATCCAGGTCGATTCCATCTGCAATCCGAGTGGCAGCAGCAATGAAGGTCTCCATGAAAGATCGTAAGTCATGCTTCTTGGTATTGGCCACCTTGAGAGATGCCAGCTTGTCCTCTCGTGCGTCCTTGCAGTGAACACGGACCAGAGATAGAGCAACATCAGCACCACACCTGGCAGAAGACTTCTTCCATTCTTGCACTCGACTTGGAACTTCGTTCAGTCAAGTCATCAGAGACTCGAGGTCATTCTGAAGTGTTTCCCTCGGCCAGAGTGTTGTGTCGATGCGCGACGTTGCAACCTTCAGTCTAGCAAGATAGTCGACCACAATAGCAACACGAGACTCCAGTCGGAGCACGTTCATGGCGGCTTCATCCTTCACAGGAGAATTGATGGGATCCAGGCTTGTCTCCACTCGACCAGTCTCTTCCTCAAAGTTTTGGCAGAATTCTGTAAACACAACCCAAAGATAAGCCAGCAGTTTTGTGGTAAGTCCATAATTACAAGCTAGTCAGATATAAGGGATTACCTTCAAGCATGAGGAATAACTTCTTGGCGAGCCCTCCCATATAAACCTCTAGATCATTCTTCTTTCCCGCCAGTTTGCTAGCCTTGTCGCTCAGGGCTATCTTGTCATTCTTTAGTCGACTGACCTCCTTGTTGGCCGCGTCGAGAGCAGCTTTCAGATTGGTATTCTCCTCTTCAAGTTTGCTGATTGAAACCAGCTTTTCTTCTGCGAGTTTCGTCTTGTCCGAAGCCGCTTTCTACGCCTCGGCGAGGTCAAGGTCCTTCTTCTTCAGAGCATCCTTTAGTTTATCTACAAAATGACAGTGAGATCAGACTCAGGAATGGACAAGAAATAAGGGCAGTCGTCAAGGTTCTCACCAAACATACCTTTTGCCTCCTCCTTCGCCTTCATGAAGTTCTCCTGGACAAGCTTCAGATCAAGTTCGAGCTGGATATGCTTGTTCTCCAACTCAATATAACGAGCTACAAGCTCGCAAGATTTCTGCGAAAGATCAATCGACCGACATCAAAGATAGGTCACTTCCGAGTGACTAAGAGAAAAATCGTAGCATTTCTAAGACTACAGCCGAATCAAAATATTCAACTGTAGTCTCGGGGACTACACCCAGTGGGTGCACTCAGCGTGCCCCCTACTGGTTCTATCGGCTCACACCTAGTGGGTGCACTTAGCATGCCCCCACTGGTTCTATCGGCTCGGGTCGATCAGTCGACCAAAAGAGACAAAAAGGCTAACTACCAGTAGTTAGCCACAGTTTCAAAAAAAAAAAGTTCTTCAGACCATAGTCGATTGCCAGTAGTCGACCATGGTCTCGGGGACTACACCCAGCGGGTGCACTCAGCGTGCCCCCACTGGTTCCATGATTCCATTCGACCAGATCGAGTGGAGAAAGTAAAGAGAAAAGGTCAAGGTATAAAGACTATAGTCGACTGCCAGCAGTCCACCATAGTCTCGGGGACTACACCCAGTGGGTGCACTCAGCGTGCCCCCACCAATCCAGATATTCAATCGACACACCCAGTGGGTGTACAGATACTAAGATCTTCAGAAAGAAAAGTTTTCAGGTACCATATCCTAACAGAACAAGCAGTGATCAACTAACCTGGACATTGCTCTGAAGGGCTGAACTTGCATCATAAGCCGCTTGGCTGGCGTCTCGGATCGCCTTCACCTGCTCCATCATGACCCCCGCCTGGCGTATAGCTTCTTTAGCAGTGCCTGCTTGGTCCTCTGGGACGTGGTGGGTGGAGAAAAGGGAAGGCGGATTAGCACTCGACGACGAAGGGCGAGCACTCGTCAGCGGCACAGCAAAGGACACGGTAGTCCGAGTGACGTTGCCCCCCTCCAGAACCAGCGTCTCAGGTGCTGATACAACCTGAGCAGTCTTGCCAGCAGACGTCTTCCTGTTCCTCCTCTGCCTCAGTGGCTCCTCCTCCTCATCATCATCAGAGAGATCAATGATGATATTAGGTGGAGCTACAGAAAAGATTCAAAGTTAAAAATGAAGATCCTATCGACCGAAAGCGAAACTACAAAGATCATACCAGGGTTGGAAGTGACAGCATCCTCCATTTCTTGATCTTCATGTCTGGTTGAGGTCTCAGAAGTAGCAGCACTGCGATTTCAGAAATCAGTCGGTCAGCGAACGAGTCGACCAAGAGTGTATCCATGTTAAACAAGAAAACACAAGTTATGCCATTACCCGGAAATAGTGGGAATCACCATCCTCATCTTCGGCAGGCCCTTCGTCGGTTTTGATGACGCCGCTCGGGGTTGCTTCGACGCTTTCTCAGTCGGCTCCAGAGAGGTCGTCCGAGGACGTTTGGTCGACTGCCCAACAGGCACGTCCGCCTTGCCGCGCTCGACTGCAGGGTCATGGATGAGCTTGGATCGTCTTTCAGTACGGGGAGGCTCGACTTCCTCCTCCTCTTCCTCCTCCTCTTCCTCATCAGAGACGACATCTTCTTCACCCTCCTCGCCATCGGATTCCCACTCCTCCTAACTTTCACCCCCGCTCCCTTCCTCCTCTTTGGTCTGTTCTTGCGCCCCATTGGGCATCGAATACATCTCGGTAGTGACCTGGAAGACAATAAACAAGACAAAAGTCAGTCGACCGAATTGTAGCAAAACAGAATGAAGGAAACAGGATTACGGTCGGAGGTAAGTGATTAGACCTTGTTCGGTTCGTATGACTGGTCGAGTGGTGGGATCCTCCTAGCTCCACGGGGGTTATCTTTGTTCCCTGTGATGGCAGTCATCCACCTTTCCAGTGTGGCATCGTCGACCTCCTCCGGGTGGACCCGAGTGGTGTCTTCGGTACCAGAGTACATCCACATTGGGTGGCCTCGATATTGAAGTGGTTGAATGCACCGTCGAAGGAAAACCTCCAGAAGATCCATGCCAGTCACCCTGTCACGGATGAGCTGGACTACATGCTCTACCAACACCTTAACCTGAGCCTTCTCCTCCGGGACCACCTTCAGAGAGGACGGCTTGTTCACTCGGTCCATGGAGAAAGGAGGGAGTCCAGTCGACTGCCCTAGCGTCGGCTGGTCTTGGCAGTAGAACCAGGTCGACTGCCACCCTCGGATTGACTCGGGAAGGATCATGGCTGGAAAAGCAATTTTACTCCTCATTTGAACCCCAAGACCCCTACACATCTGGATTACTTGGGTTTTCTCGTCACCCGGACTAGCCTTTTTCACCGTCTGAGAGCGACAGGTGAAAATGTGTTTGAAAAGGCCCCAATGCGGCCGACAACCCAAGAAGTTCTCACACAAGGACACGAAAGCAACGAGATAGACGATAGAGTTGGGTGTGAAGTGGTGGAGTTGTGCCCCAAAGAAGTTCAGAAATCCCCGGAAGAAAGGATTCGGTGGTAGAGAAAACCCGCGGTCGACGTGGGTAGCTAAGAGGACGCACTCACCCTCCTGAGGCTGCGGCTGCCACTCCTTCCCCGGAAGCCTCACTGATCCATGAGGGATCAGTCCTTCATTGGCCAGGTCATCGAGGTCCTTCTGGCGGATGGTCGAGCGGATCCAGTCTCCCTGGATCCAGCCTTGCGGCAGACCGGCCCGCGACGAGGATCCACCCCGACTAGTCGCCCTCCCCTTCGCCTTCGTCATTGCCTTCTTCGCCCGCTCCAAAGCCGCCGTCTTCTCCTTCACCATCATCGCTGGTGAAGCAGACACAGAGCAACATCGCTGGGACGGTGGCGAACACAGCAGGTGAATCTGAGGAAGAGGGAGGGGAAAATGAGGGTGCACTGTTCAAAAAAACCCCCTCCGGCGCCTTATATGAAGTCTCTTCCGAGTGGCTGACTGGTAGGCCCAGACGATCCTGTCAAATCCAGCAACAGTCGCGCGCGCGATACGCGGCGAAAAAGGTGGCGCAAAGATCGAGGCGTCCCTGCCTTATCCCATCCGAGTACGACGGCCTCCTCCGCTTTGCGCGCTTCCCGAAATTCGGATCCCACTAAATCCGCGAATAGCAGAGCAACTTGTCAGACCGCAGATTTCCTCCGATCCGTCGCTCGGAAATCTCCAAGCTCATAAAAGTCACTCAACAGATACAAAGAACGGATCAAGGCGACTGAAAAAGAAGTTGATGCCATCGATTAAAGTTGTTGATCCAGAACAAGACACACTCATAGCACGAAAAATAGGTCGGAAGAATCCTCAACTCCTTCCTCACTCGAACCTCGATCCATTCGGGGGATAATGATGACGCCACGTACCTAGGGTAGGGTCATGGACCTGTCCAAAGTACCCTCCCCTAGGGCATCTCTAGAAGAAACTGCCTTTCAGTCGACCTGGAAGGATCCCACTCGACGGACACGAAGACACTCGACCATGAAGCCACTCACTCGACCACCAGGAGATCTAGAGTCACTCTACACTCAAATGGTCTGTTATTAAGTAGTCTTTATGGTCATGATAGCACTTTATGTAGGGCGTTACCAGTAACGCCAGGCCTTAATGTACTTTAAACCCTACATAACTGAGGGCCAGAGGGGTCTGGTAGACTCTATATAAGCCACCCCCTCCTCGGTGTAAAGGGTTCGCACCCCTGTAACTCATACGCATATAATCCAGTCGACCACCTTCGGGCTCCGAGATGTAGGGCTGTTACTTCCTCCGATAAGGGCCTGAACTCGTAAATCCCTTGCGTATACAACTACTCCATAGATAGGATCTTGCCTCTCCATACCTACCCCCCTATTCTACTGTCAGGCTTAGAACCACGACAGGTGATTCATGAAACCCATGGTATGATGTGTAAACACAGCCCCCCTCGCGAATGGAAGTTGCATAGCACGGTAATCATCACCGGTGATATGATCGATGATTGGTTGGATGATCGGATAATTGAGCCCGAGGAACAAGGAGTGGTTGTCGAGGCTGTAAACCCGCCTCCAGTTGAATATGCCTGGCCCAACGAAGCTGGGAACTTTCTCGAACATGAAGCAGCCATAGCCATCAATGTCACGAACGCCCCACGCATTGTACTGCATGTGGTTTGATGTAATGGTTTGGTTAATTTGGTACATGCGAATGAGCATCAAATGACCGCCGTCAGCTGAACGAGCGCTAAACCACCACCCATCGGCTGGTATGATTCCAGGTCCTAGAATGAAGGCGAGCGCATTTGCGTTTGCTGCAACGATTCAAATTGGAGACCAAAAGGACAAAAATAAACAATCATGTTCAGAGAATGTGTGGAATTAAGATTATTATAACAGTGACACATATCATAGACAGAGAATTGCAATGCCGTGGTCATAATCATACCCCAAGTTAAAAAAAAATAAGCCAATGGCTTTCATATTCTAGCAATATGTCATGGTTCAAACATCATGTAACAATGAGAGGAAAACAGCTATGACAACGCCTACTCATATTCTACCATAGCACTTACTACTACTGTTCTCATATCAACTCTAAGCAATAACATGCGTTGTTATAAAAATCTTGTAAACGAGAGTAACATATAGCAATCATGATGTTATGCTCATAATATGTATTCTAACAATCATTAGATGCCAATTGTTCTCATATCAACTCTAACAATAACATGTGTGGTCATAAAAATCTAGGAAATGAGAGGAACATATAGCAATGATGTGGTTATAGACATGCTATGCATTCTAAATTTGTAACAAATGAACAGGCAGTCGTATTCATAAGGTAAAGATGAGATGAGATAGAACAATTACACGACGATAGATTCCATCAGTATAGGCAGCCAATCTGCGCGTCGACCGCATAAACGATGCCATCATGCACTATAGCATCAGACAGAAATGTTGCCTCAACAGGATTGATGATGAGCCATAACCATGTATGGCGACCGGATTCCAGATAGACTTATCCCATGTTGAACAAGGCAATGAGCTTGTAATCCATGTAGTCTTCTGATGGTGTGGGCACTTCGCAGATTACAACTTTCTGCAAACAGAGGTCGAGCCAAAATCTTGACGCGTCTCGCGTAGTAGGCAGGAGTGTCCGGCGGGCCGCGAGGCTCGATGGCGGCGGTATCCAATGATGGAAGGGTGATCTCTCGCTGGGTGTAGATATCCACGAGACACAATGGACTACCGGAGTGGTGGATGAGGACGATCCAGTTGGCCTTCATGCCCGCCTAGTAGTGGCCGCGCATGAAGGACATGTGGATGGGTAGTGGTAGCATGTCGAGGGGCACCACGACAACCTCCATAGGATCATCAAGTCGGTGTTTGGGCCACCTGCGAGGATCGGGCATCAGTAAGTAGGGTGTCTTGAAAAGAGCCGGCCGGTTGCAGACGAGTAGACGGTACAAAGACACCGAGCATGCGGCTAGACGGACGGTGCTGAGTAGGTCCATACGACTACAGATCTGCTCCAAGAGAACATCGGGGAGGGAATTCCAATCGCGGCTCTGTGTGTCCGTCGGTTCTGCCATTGGGGTTTTCGGTGCCTGCGAGCCAGCGGGGAAGTGGATTCAGGCGGGCGAGCGAAGAAGCTTCTCCTTGTGTGGCCGAGCAGTGAGCGGGGGATATGGTACACGCGAGCTACCAAGGAAGATGGCGCGGGCGGGCGAGCAGTGAGCGGGGGTAAATGGTGTGCAGCCAGTGATGGGGAAGAGAGGAGGAAGAAGAGTGGAAGACGGGGAAGAAAGTGCATTAAATCTCAATTCTACTAGTACTACTACCAGGATATACCGTCCTTCGGAGTGTAAATAGTTACACCGATGACATGTGGGTCTACCACAAGAGGGCCCATATGTCAGTTAATGGAGGACAGAGGTGCGTAGGCGTATTTGCGGAAGCATGCTCTACTGGCAAACATGATGGCAGTACTAGGTAAGGCTGATTTAGTAACACCAACACGCTGGTTCAGCTTATTAATTACGTGTCCCATCTGCTGCAGCGTGTATTGTCACTTCACTGCGAAGACTAGTTGAATAGTTCTCTCTGACTGAGATGGGGAATAATGGATCGCGAGGACTTCCTTTCTACAGTATCCCTATGCCTCTATGCTCACTTCACTCATTTTGCTTCGTACCTTGTCACTTGTTGAAATCTGTAGAAAGACAAATACTCCGTATTTGGGAACAGAGGGAGGCTTTTACTCCGTACTATTTGGGAACAGAGGGAGTATCACCATATGGAGGGAATAGAGGAAGCTTGAAATATGAACATGTCAATGGGAGGGAGTAAGCCCCATGCATGCATGCATGCAACATGCAACACTCACACGTACACATGGACGCACGCAACACTCATGCACCCATGCGGCACACAACACACAATGCAACACACACGCTCACGCTCAAGTGCTCAACCTACTCCCTACGTCCGTGAAAGACTGTACATTTAGAGATTTACACATTGAGCAGGGCATAATTAACGCCCAAAAGTAGCAGACTTATGTGTGCATGCGACCATTGAGATAAGAAGATTAAATGAAGGCCGCTGCATGCTGTAATTAAGGATATACATGTAGCCTATACCTACATCACAAGTTGGTGCATTAGTCAATCAATATCGATTTAAATTAAAAGCTAAATGCATTGGAAGTGTAGATGTACATCATGCACTACACTCTTTGTTTTATAGCCGATGAACACTCTTTGTTGGAAGACCGAGGGAGGACACGTGCATGCACTCACATACACAGCCAGGGCAGTTCGCGCGCAAGGGTTGGACTCGTGTCGCGCCTGCGTAAAGTTTTGTTTAACTGATTTCTTTGCTCTGCCAACTGACAGGTGGGACCCAGAAACCAGGTGACATTTAACCAGTCAACAAAGTGCCACGTCAGCTATGTGGCCGGTCAGTAGGGTGCAATACGGTGCTCTATGATGAGCTAGTGATCGTATAATCGCTGCAAAACTATATATAGTGACTGTAAAGAGTGTATTGTTACATACATTGACCGCCAGTGTATTTTTCTCGTTTCAAATTAAGCCATATTAATCGGAAAGGACGCAGTATGGACTACTACTAGTACTAGTACTGCTTTGATGTGTCCCGTCAACTCGCGAACAAGGAGAAGCTTGCTTACTATGCCTCTCCCTCGCCCAATCGCGTGGTGGTTCGCAGGACGAGGAGAGGGTTTTGACTACAGCGCCCTCTCCCTCTCCCTCTCCCTCTCCCTCGCCCTCACCCTCGCCCTCGCGGTGGACGTGCAGCAGTTCAATCAGTGTCAGATTGCCAGAAGCATATTATACTGTAGTATCATCATTGTTGGACCTTATGAAGAGGCGAAGAGCCAAGTGCAAGGTTCACACGAGTACGAACTGTTGAACCTCCCGAAGAGGCAAAGAGCCAAGCGCAAGGTTTTATAGGAGTTGTCGTCCTAGTAGGAGTGTACTACAACTATAGCGAACGATGCTACTGTATGATGCCGCCACGTCACGTATATCCAAAGCTGTGCCACCTTTTTTTCTCAGAGCGTGTTGGAGCCCGTGCAACAACCACACAAGTTGCACGTACACATAACACATTTACTAGTAATAAATTCTAAAGGACAAATGCCAGTATGCCACACAAGTTTATCTCCAATTCATGTGATAAATTTGTGCACGACTAGTCTACATATATTCACAGCGCTACCGTTCACAATTACCGTACTCCACTTACACGTTATAGATGGGCTACATGTCCTCCTCCAGGTTCTAGTCCCAGGTGTTCTTCATGGATGGCATGATCCATAGCGGTGGGCAACGGGAATCATTGTCGCAGCTTTCTAGTCCGGTTCCACACGATGGAGACTCATCCAAGCTGAAGCGGCATAAATCAGGGATAGCGTGTCCCAGCATGTCGTTCATCCGGCGGTGCGCACTGAAGACACAACCATGCTTCATGAACGACAGGCCTTCCGTGTCATGCACGGAAGGTGGCATCCGCTTCACAATGGGGTAGCTGTCCCCGATGAAAAGCGAGTACTCTCCAAGAGTGTTCCTCGGCACCCATGTAGCATCACGGGGGTCGAACTCGGCGCTGTTCATCTAGTACACGCGGCATCCCAGATCTGGACACATGGTGACGTACATAGTCAAGGTCCATGCATAATAATGTTGTGCTCAAATATGGCGGTCAGTAATACTGTGCAGCAAATAGTACTACTCCGGTATAGAGGAAGTAAAATAACCGGCTTATTATATATAGCCACTCTTTGCTACATGGATGAGATAGTAAGACATGGAAAAACAAAAATGGTGGCGGCTAGTGGGTTCAAGTCTTCAAGGGCCTAGCTAGCTATACGCGTCCTCCAAGGTAAAAAGTACTCCTACTAGTACTACTAAGTGTACTACTAGTACAACAATGAAAGAGAATGCGAGAGGGTTAAAAAATGGAATACCTGGGTAGATGGTGACGGTCTGATCGTGGTAGATTGTGTGACCATGTTACACATCAGTGGTACCATGGGTAACGACTGCTAAGATAGTTGATCCCAATATGCCAAAGTCAGCTACAAGGTTCCAGGTTAGACCGAATCGCGGATGCAAATGCACATCCAGGATTGGCGATCTTATTTTGATCGGGGGATGACTGGTTTCTACAAAATAGTGGAGTACTGTTAGGGATGCAAATGATGGTTTGTGCATTCCGTTTGTAATCTCCCGTACTGTAGGATGGCAACCAGATGAAACAAGTCCCCTAGCTTGTCACCGCGAAGATGCGGCCTAGATGGCGCATGGTGTCTTCGAACATGTAGGGGTACAAATCTGCCGCCGCCAACATGCACCAGCCTTTGCCGTTACTGCCTCTTGCATTGATGGCAATCCTTATGTCGAACACCGTAATGAGATAGTAATCGTCGTAGTTGCGTCGCTTTGTCGGTGGGTCCACAATTGCTATCTTCTTCAATCTCATGTAGGCATCATCATACGTATTCAAGCCCAGCCAGTCCGGAAGGCCGATCCCAATGGTGGAGAAGGGGTCTAGCGGAACGGCCGCACTGCTGTGGATGTTGTGCAAAATGATGGTGGTATCCGGCCGGAGGTATGCAAGCCAATCTTCGTTGGCACTGACCCAGACCTATATATAAGACGGTGGGCAGCGAAGAAATTACGGGATGGAAATGGAATAACTAAGTACTACATGATCAAACTCCATTACTGACCTGCTCATCGGACAAAATCTGACTACCTCTCAACCTCGGCAACTCTAGCGGAGTCAACGTGCAACCATGGCCAGGGAGCGGTGGACTGTTCAAAGGATTGTCCCATAGAAGAACCTTTTCCTCGAGGACGCATGGAAGACCAACAAGCATGGCCTTTTCCCAAGCCTGTTTAAGCAGCGTCTTGAAAAAGTTGGTGCAGGAAGCACGGAGTCTTGCCGCGGTGATGACATCGGAGCGGCGTTGATTTCTCCCAGAGGATCGTCGTACAAGGTCTCCCATCCCCGACGAGGAGAACCGCCTGGCGAATCCATGGGAGCAGCGACGAACTGCCTTCTCTTTGGATGGAGGGGAACTGGCGAGGAGGAGATAAGAGCATAGTAACTGCAGGGCCTCGTCCCTTCCAACTGTAGATCGTTCCTCGACAAAGGGGTGAGGCTATTATTTACTACTAGTCCTAGCATTATGGAACGTTATGGGATTGCCTTATACTGTAAATAATAGCACTAGTAAGAAATTTTTGGCACTAGGTAGTAGTTTTTGGCGTGGATTAAGAAATTTTGGGTATGTTTTTGCCATTTTTTGTACACGCCAACTAGTGTCAAAAAACGTCTTACATTATGTGACGGAGGAGTACGTACTCGTACTGTAGCAGTACTAGTGTCGGATTTCGGGTTCCGGCAGACCCTTGAGGTTCGAACACTGGGGTGCGCACGGAGATTCAACCCTCTGCCGGCTCGCTCCTCGCCGAATCGCTAGGACCTAAACTACCAAACAGAACAGCACAAGAGACACAAGATTTATACTGGTTCAGGCCACCATTGTGGTGTAATACCCTACTCCAGTGTGTGGTGTGGTGGATTGCCTCTTGGGCTTGATGATGAACAATACAAGGCAGAACAGCCTCGCGAGGGTCTGTTCTTGGCTGGTGCGTCGAACTGCTAGGAGGAGTTCGATCGCTCTATCTACTGGTTTCTTGGTGGGGATCCCGATCAAGATTAAGATGCCCCTACCTTGGGGTGGCTAGTCCTATTTATGGGCAAAGGCCCTGGGCCTCTTCCCAAATATTGAGCGGGAAGGGCGCCAACAATTGGCCATTTTGAAGGGGAACAACGGGTACACTTATCCTGACTAAAGTTGGTCCTCGCCTGTCAAAGGCTCTAGTGGTGACGCCGGTTTGGGCTCCACCATGACTTCCTTCCGGCCATTGGGCTGGTCTTGGTCTTGTTGCACCGAAATGGATGCCTTTGCTAGATGCTCTCGCCTGCGCTTGCTCCCCTTGCACCAAAGAGGAAGGGAGGACACTGCGCGGGCTGGCGCCCGACTGGCGCCCTTGGTCGTCATGGCTTGCGTTATGGGCACCTCGCGAGGTACCCCGCCTTGAACTCTCCGCCTCCTCATGAGCTAGCCTGATGAGGCCGTGCGTGAGGAAGCTCCTTGTCGTCCGCCCCGTGAGGCTTGGCCCCTCGCGAGGGTCTTGAGCTCGTGTTGATGAAGATGGGCCGTGCTGGGCCTCCTTTGAGCCACGCCGCAGGCCGCAGGTAGGCAAGTATGGGGACCCCCGTTCCCAGAACGCCGACAGTAGCCCCCGGGCCCATGGCGCGCCCGAACTTGGCCGTGCAGAGAGGCGAAAGGGCAAGTGCGAAGCGTCGCGGGCCCTAACATCCTATGGCCTTGGGCGCCGCGTGGCGGTTGATTGGACGTGGGCGCCTCTGCAACCGCGCGAGTTGATAAAGGAGCGGCATCTCCTTTGCCTCTTTTACTTCCTCCAGTCGCTTCTCAGATCCCCTTTCTTGCGCCTCTCCTCCCTACTTCTGAAGTATTCATATCTACTCCGTCTGCGCGCCCTAGCCAGTCATGGCGCCTCGCCAAGCCCCGACCGGAGCTTGGTACTCGCCTGCTCTGGACTCACCAAATGTGTCAGAGGCGAGCCTTGCCCGGGTGCGCCAGATGGCGGCGGTGCAGGGCATCGACGGGACGAAGGCGTTCAAGGCCGGCTCTACCGTCCCTGAAAGCTGGGGAAGCACCTTCTATCCGCTCTTCGTGAGCGCCATCGTCGCTGGTCTGGTGCCTCCCTTTTCTGAGTTCTTCTTCTCTGTCCTCCGCCACTACAATATTCAAGCTCTGCACCTCCATCCCAACTCTGTCCTTCTTCTGGCGATCTTCACCTACTATTGTAAGTCTCACGTTGGGGTGAAACCCTCGGTGGCCTTGCTACGCCACTACTTCTCCCTCCGGACCTGCCGTGGTTCCGCCTCCGCGTGTGCGAGCTTCGTCGCGTACGGCGGCTCCATCGCCATTTCGAACCCTGGGAAGAGGATTGAGGGCTTCAGGAGCAAGTGGGTCTTGGTGGATGCTGGGCGCATCCATCCTCGGCTGATCCTGCCCACGGAGCACCCCGCGAGCTCCGACGACTAGTCCCGCGTGGAGCTTCTGGATCCCCGCGTGAAGCTGGTGTTGGAGAAGATGGACGCAGATCTGAGGCCGGCCAGCGTGGCGGCGGCGAAGCTGACCGGTGCGTCGCTGCTGAGGGAGTTCCTGGAGCATCAGCTGGCTCCGCTCCGATGCTTCGATACGGGCGGCGCTGGTCCAGGCCTCAATGGCTTGCAACAAGGAGAAGTAGGCCGTCCTTGAGGTGAAGGTTGCCCGCGATGCTGCCCTTGGGGAGGCAGCTAGCGTCCAAGGTCACTGTGAGACGCTGGAGAGTGAGCTGAAGGGCCTGCAGAACCAGCTTGCCGAGGAGGCCCGCCTTCACCAAGAGCAGGAGGAAAGCATGAAGGCTTGTGAGGCGGCCATCAAGGACCTGGAGGCCAAGCTCAAGAGGCACCGTGGCCGCCTAGGCGCACTGGAGCAAGAGCTGGAGGCGAGGAAGGTTGAGCTGGACGGCAAGGCCCGGGTTCTCGCCGAGGATCGCGTGGCTTTCGCGGATATGGAAGAGAAAGCTCGCACTTCGCTGAAGACACTGTATGACAGCGGCCTTGAGAGCCGGCTGGCCGGCGAGGAGGATGGCCCCGCCAAGCTGCTTCCCTTCCTGGTTCGCGCCCTTCAAGACGTCACCCTTGGCCTTGGCCCTACGGCTGAGGCCGAGGCACACGTCTTGTCTTCTGCAGCGCTGACGCGGGTCTTCACCCACATCTATCTTCGTGACCCCAACATCGACCTCGACAGCCTGCTGGAGCCAGCGAGCGGCGACTGTGCCGCTGCCGCTGCTGAGGCCGTGAAGGGTCGTGCGGAGGCCCTGCTGGGGAAGTTCCAGGCCTTCAGTACCAGGCTGAAGCGGAGCACTGCTAGCCGTGCTGCTCCACAAGGCGAACCTGCTCCGCGCGGCTCTCCCACCGGCAAGTGACTCCATCATGGCTCTTGTCCTGCTTTTAATTCCTGCGCATGTACCATGCCTCAGGGAGGCGTTAAAACTTATGTTTGATGTTGTGATAACAGCATGGACTGTAATATTTACTTTTGAATTCCCTGAAATTTGCATTATTCCTTCCTACTTGCTTATGTTCTACGCCGGCAGAGCCCGGCCCCGCACATACCTCGGCCGCCATTGGCCCCGACCGGAAACCAGGACGGGACCAAGGAGTGAGGGGCTACGTGACAAGTTAGGCTCCTGAGTTGCGATGCTCAGGAGTCCCCCTTGGCGCTCGAACAACAAGTAGGGAGGTGAGACGTGGGGGTGACTCATTAGGGGGGTGAGATGCGGGTGGATCTGCCGTTCTACGTCTGCAGAGCCCGGCCCCGTGCATACCTCAACCGCCGTTAGCCTTTAGGAACTAAGGAGTGAGGGGCTACATGACCAGTTAGGCTCCTGAGTCGCGATGCTCTGGAGTCCCCCTTGACGCACAAACGGCCTTCGTACCTTGGCTCCGCTTGGGGAGGGACGTGCGACAAACCAGGCCCGGGGGGGCGGGGGGCTGGCCAGGTGGCGTGCGTCTGGGCGTGACCCAGGCGCAACCCCCGTGCCCAGCCCCTTCGCGCGGCACTCCCGAGGGGAGGCGTTGCGACAAGGCCAGACACTAAGCTCCGGGCTCCCTGAGGTTGATGCGGCCCGGAGGCCACCCTCAGTTGTTTATCACCAGCGCGGAGCATAGCGCTTCTGTATGCGTACGGGCATAGCCGCTCCTCGGTAGTGTCGTCAGCCAGCGCGGAGCATGGTGCTTCCACTGGTGCGTGGGAGGGGGCTCCCCTCCGGGAGGAGCCCCCGGGGCGTATACAGCCCCACCCTGACACATGGCTGGCACGGTAGGGCTTGGCGAGGTGTATCTGGGCACCCGTGAGCCAGCGCGGGACTCACGGGGCCCTACCTCAAGGCGGGTTGCGCCTAGCTCTGGGCCTTATCTTCGAGTGCGTTCCTGCAAATTTGGCCAGATGTTGGTGCTCTACGTCTTCGGGTCCCGGCTCTCGGGCTGGTCTCAGCCGTCGCTGGCATGCCAGGTCGCGATGCCATGGACAAGACCAGAGGGCGAGGGCCGGAGATCTGGTAGGAGCCCTGAGTCACGATGCTCAGGCACCCCCCCCTTTAACGCGCAAGCTGGGTTAGATGACGAAACTCTACGTCCTCGGGTCCTAGCTCTCGGGCTGGTCTCAGCCGTCGCTGGCATGCCAGGTCGTGATGCCATGGACAAGACCAGAGGGTGAGGGCCGAAGAGCCGGTAGGAGCCTTGAGTCGCGATACTCAG